>NW_020524772.1:0-45670 GCF_003368295.1 Carassius auratus | reverse complement strand
CTGTAAGGTCGGAAAATTATGAAAATACCCATGAGAAATATCAAACACAATGCAATACAGAAATGGATAAGTTAAGACTTGACCATTGTACAAAAAATACTGACTGGGTCATCGAGGTCAGAAAAAGAAGAAGAAAAAAGCAGGTCAAGAAGAACTGACAAAAAGAATGCAAAATTAATTAGTAATTAATGTGAAGATTAATTTTTAGTCAATTCTGCAAGACAGACTTTTCAGGAAAGGAGGTGGAATAAAAAATGAGCTCCTAAATCTTAATCCTGGATTTCTGGAAGATATATTCCTCAAACCATCGAACAAGAGGAGGTGGTGCTGGTCCTTCACGAGTCACTCTAATCTGTGCATAAAGCCCTATATATAAAGACTTTAATATATAGTATTTCACAATACTTCATGGTATTCTAATTAAATCATTTTTTGGAATCTTAAGTCTCTCAGAGTCCGACACCGAGTAATTCTGGAGACTCCAGGAAAGTGGCAGTTCTGTAAAATGTTGGCGCTGGGAGACTAAACTGCTCACTGATAGTTTCACAACCTAATTCACTTAACACACACACACCACACACATTACCCACAGTGACAGTGGGACTGAGTGACATCAGATGTATGATAGTTTTTTTTTTAATTTTCTATCATCCATATAGTGTTGTATAGTCATGAAACTATGGTCATGAGACCAGTCATTCTGAGGAAATATGCTTCAGAATGACTGGTCTTCTATGTGTACATTTTTTTTTTTTAAAGTGTTTAGAAGCTGCACTTTAAAAAAATAAAAAGACATTTACTGGTTCCTTTTTTACTATTATTTCAAAAAACATCACGGCAAAACCATTCAAGCTATCCCAAAATTCATTCACACCTATTCTGTAAGATTAATTCTTTAAACAGTGGTAAAAGAGGATGTGGTGCTGAACCTTCAAGAGTCACTCAAAACGTATCTGTCCATAAAGCCTATAAAGAATTATTCTTAATATACAGTTCAAAATACTTCAGCTTGTTATTCTAATTAAGTGAGGGACATTTTATCAGTAAAATATATACAATTCATTTTTTTTTGAAAGATTTCTATAAATGATTTAAATCATACTCGTTTCTCCAATAATTATTTAAAAGTAATCCTATAGCTCCCTCTGGTGGCCATTATAGGTACTAAGAATTGCAAGCTTGATTTATAAGTTATTATAGTTTTAATTTTATGCTGGCTCTTGAAAATGATAAAGCTATGAAATTTACTGTGCTTCCTTCAAATGAGGACTTCTACTTATATAAAAATTATGAAGAGTTAGAATGAAAAATTTTAAAGATATAGTAAAATAACTATTGTATTTTTTATGTTACTTTAATAAATCTCTATGGCAACACCATTTAAGCTATCCTAAACCCATTCACAATTTAACATCTCAGTATATTGGCATCATGTTGAAAAAGGAGTATGGAGTAGTATGAGTAGGAGTATGAATTCATTTGCAGGCTTTATCATAAATCCACAATAAAATTTCTGAGTTCTGTATCAATCTGTGTTGTTGTTTGTTTATTTTTATCTTTTATTTTTCATAGGAAGATAACTTACTCTCATTTTTAATAAATGTGCTTATAAACCAAGGACAAGCTATTTATAGCTGTATTTATAAACTGCTTACTATTGACTATTAATATTGGGACAAGGCTTTATAAAGCATGAACTGACTATTTAATAATGAGTGCAGTTATTATAAAGTGTTATCAATGAATTTGCTAATGTTAACAAATTAGACATTATTTTACAGTGTTATCAAATCCTTAAATGACTCATAAGCATTTGTGAAAGTTCTGCTTGTATTAGAGCTTAGTATTGATCTGTGAGCTGAACAGATTTACTGTTACATCCATGAGATTATGTAAATTAAAATAAATATAATGTCACAGGATGTCATAGGTCAGTATCAAATGAGTTTGAAATTATTATTTGCAGCACAAATAAGGTTTTTTTAGGATTTTTAAAAATCCCTAAAACTGTCAGAAAAAGGTTAAGGCCTAAGCTATTTCTATGTGAGTGGCTAATTTTATTTTTGTTTTTATAATTGTAATACACAAACTATGAAATTATACAAAATGTATAAAAAGATAAATAAATAAATACGCACACATTAAAAAAGCAGCCAAGTCGAATGAGTTTCCTTTTTTATATAGATTAAAATTGAAGACAGAAGCAAGTGGTAAATGTGGTCACTTTAATATTCAAATCCAGTAGATCCAGTTTATGTTCACGTGGCTGTTTTCGTTTATAGTCGCCAAAGCTATTATGTATTTTGAAATAATCTTGTCCGTGATGTGTTCGTTCGTACGACGAAAGGCAGAAACCTGCAGCTCGAGAGATATGTTATTCTGCCAGTCGCGCTTTCAAATAGTCTTGCACACATAAACAGGTCACAAACACCTGCATTTAGCTCTTGTTGTGTTACAATGGGTTTATTGTGTGCATTTGTGGTAATATTTTATTTAAAAAAGCTCTTAAACAAGAATAAATTCGTTTGTTTTGAGCTGGACACTGTACGCGCTGATCGGAGGCGGTGATTTCAGATAGGCAGCCACAAATATTTCATTTTCACACAAACAGTTCAAAAACATCTTAATTTAGCTCTTGGTGTGTTCTTATTGGTTGATTGTGTGATATCGCTGTAATAATTTATTTTTAAAAGCTTTAAAACAGGAATAAATTCGTTTTCTCTGAGCTCTTTACTCCAGACGCTCGTGATCACAGCGGTGATTCATCTCTCCTATTTCTCACGTATCTCTGGCCAGAAATAATTTATCCATGAGCCCTGAACCGGTAATAATCAGATATGTTGGTTTAGCTTGTCAGTGTGAATTAAATCTAAGTATTTATTTGTATTTTTAACCGATTTAAAAGTGAAAGTAAAAGTCCGGTAATTGCACCTGTAGGGGCGCTATTTCTCTCAGACAATGGAAGTCTGAAGCACACATACTCAAACAGAGGGACAAAGTGAGATGAGATGTCTGACAGTTTTTTTAATTTTCTGTTATCCATACAGTGTTGTAAAGTCGTGAAACTATTCATATTTCCTCAGAATGACTTTTTCATTTGTATGAAAACATTCTTTGACGTGTTTGGAAGCTGCAATTTAAAAATACAATAATGATTCCCTTTGTAAGGTCATTTAAAAAAATCACCACGGCAAAATCATTCAAGCTATCCAAAATCCATTCACAATTTAAGTTCCTATCAGAAATACTGATGTGTGTTCAGAGTTTTGTGAAATTCTAAGTATGTTATTTGCCTCAAAATCACCTGAGAAGTATTCCAGTTTGACATGTTGCCACGGCAACAATTTTTTAGATATCAATATCCCCCTTGCAGATTTATATCGGCTGTGTTTTAACATTATTCTGATGAAGTTTGAAGCAAATCGAGTAATAATAAGATGCTGAATTCAAATCATTTTGAAAATGACACACTTCCTTCTGCCAGTTGGTGGCGCTATAACTTTGACTCCTAATAGTCACATATATGCGATCGACATCATACAACGAATAATCTGATGAAGTTTGATTAAAATCAGGAAATGTATGTGGATGGTATTAGACACTTCCTGTTTCTCAATTCTCGCCATAATTTCAACGCCTCGCCACGAGCAAACCGTTTGAGATATCAAAAATCCCCTGGCAATTTTTCATCCCCAGTGTCTTGAGATCATGTTGCCCGAGTTTGGCGGCAATCGAGAAAAAAACCTATGACAAGTATTTCAAATTCCAGAGCATGTGCTTTTTACATAACTCTAAACAGCTGACTTCCTGTTGGGTGGAGCCTATGACATGCAATACGAAAGTTGTTCGGCACGATGAGATCTATATGTGTACTGAGTTTCATATGAATATGTGCAAGTATGTGTGAGCTATACATCAACATTTCTGACTGTGTTCCAGGGGGCGCCGTAGAGCCCCTGTGCCACGCCCGGGTCCCAGCCTCTGCAGGCTCCTAAAGGCCACCAATTCCAAAGTGTGCGCAAATTTTCAAGAGTTTTTGAGTATGTTAAGGACCCTAAAAGCCCCCCACAACTTTGACGAAAAATTTGAATACTAAACCCTAAATAGCCAACTTCCTGTTGGGCGGAGCCTATGATATGCAATACAAAAGTTGTTTGGATTGATGAGATTTATATGTGTACCGAGTTTCATATGTCTACGAGCAAGAATGTATGATATATGGCCCTCCATATTCCAGGGGGCGCTGTAGAGCCCCTGTGCCGCGCCCGTGTATCAGTCTCTGCCCGGCCCTAATGGCCGCAGGTTCCAATCTGTGTGCCAATTTTCAAGACTTTTTAAGCACGTTAAGGGCCCCAAAAGCCCCCGAGACGTTGGAAAAAAATAATAATAATAATAATAATAATAATAATAATAATAAAAAATAATCCTAAGGAAAACAATAGGCCTCTCGCCCTTTGGGCTTGAGCCCTAATAATAATAATAATAATAATAAACGGAGCAATTCCAAGAGGGTCCTCACACCATCGGTGCTCGGGCCCTAATAATAAAAAACAAAGCAGATACAAGAGGGTCCTCGCACCTCGGTGCTCGGGCCCTAATAAACAAAGCAGATACAAGAGGGTCCTCGCACCTCGGTGCTCGGGCCCTAATTATAGCCATTTAACGTTACAGTATAACAGAAAGACATTACTGTTAACATTTAATAAGCTCTGAAATATAGGCTATAACAAATATAACACATTTTTATTTAACTTAAAACAATATTTACACAAACATTACACAACTGTATATGCATAAATTATAAGGATTAATCTTTATTCAAGCTACTTAAGTCAATCAGCGTGCAGAGCAGTTAGTGATTTCTCTTTAAATGTACATCACTGACAGACCGCAGCAGGTTTCTCTTTAAAACCAGATGCACATGATGCGCATCTGACACACATTCGCTATCCTCCCAAATATTTATGATAATTTTGAGTTTATAACTCATTTAAGACCTTGTTGCAAGGTGTGTGCCCGTTAAAGTGCTACTTAAGATACGTTCAGCGATTACAGGGACTTTTAAACTATAACGTTGTTACTCCATTTGATAATCATCTTCATCCATTGTCTGCGCTTTTTCTTGCCAGAAATAATAACCGATAAAACTGTCTTCATAATCGTTTAAACTAGAGTTGTAGATATCTCATCATAACCCCCTCATAAAGCGCTTGTCAGCGCTGTTGCGTCATCCGGTAGGTTGTTGTTGTGTCCCTTCCTTTTCTTTTTCGGCTGTTGTGCAAGCTAATTAGTGCAACAAATAAAAAACAAAACTACAAAAAAACACCCAAGGCATATATGCGACCTGTGTGTATTCGGGCCGGCTGAAGGCCGACAATTGAATAGGTTTAGCCAAAATTTATTTAGTTCAGTATATTCCAATTTTTGTTATGTTTGTCAAATGATTAAAGTGGGATTTTTGAATATTAGTTAATTTTCTTATTTTTAAACAAGCAGTTGTGTACATCATTATGCACAACACATATATGTATTGTGCATAATGATGTACACAACTGCTTGTTATCTATAATTACAATATATAATGAAGAAAAAGACTAGCAGTACTGACACTAGAATAGCTATTATTCATTGCGTTCCCACAGCACTGGCAACACTTTTTTGCATGGTAAACACAAAATTCAAAAACACTGCAGAACCTCCTCTAAATGTCCAACATAAGATTAAACAGTAACATTCCTTTCCCTTTGCTGAATAACACTTTATCCCTAAATGTACTCTTCTAATGCAGCCCCTTGGAAAGCATGATCTACTGAAAAAATTATAATAAATAAATAAATAAGAATATCAATTGTTAATAACATCTAGCATTAGATATTTAATCCCTTTATGTCCTAAGTGGTCAAATATATTTAATGGTGATCACACAACAACAATAGACTCTTTAAACTCTTGAATAAATGCTTTTTCCCCTGCACTTTGTTTTAAGTAGTTCCTCTGTAAGCATATGGACATCATGCAGAAGTCATAAGAAATCAGGGAATACCTCTCTCACAGTCACTAACCACACATTAACGCATGATGGAAACAAAAAGCGTGGGTTTATGCTTTGAGATGCACGTCTGTTATTTCAAATATAAATCAGACAGAGGTCTTCTTCATTCACAGGAAAGAAGCAGAGGTCTGAACAGGAAAGAGAAATGCATGCACTATAAATTTTAATTAGCTGTGATTTCCTCTTTAATGTGTGGTTTGAAATGCATCTACCTGCTTGTGTTACCCTGTAAGACTCTGACCTTTACCTTTGTTCCCCAACCTATTTATTCACATTTTCACTTCACTTTTATTGTTCAAAAGGGCATTTACATATCTGATATGATGAACAATGTCACGTATTACCAGCTAAATGCCACGCTTTCTACCTGTTGTACCATTTTGTCATGGTTGGTTTTTAAATTCCACTGAAATAAGAACATATGTGACCCTAAGATCTTTAACAGGAAGAGTAACAGTTTGGCAGTGGAAAATGATATAGATTGGTATGTAATTCCATACATACCACTCACAACTTCTGTTTATCCCAATGTAGGTCAGTAGCGTGACCCTGTGTAAAAGAAGTACATTTTAGCATACTTTTAGAAAGAGTTTATGGAAAGAGTATACTTTAAAAAAATCACATCTTTATGCAGTTTCATAATTAACATCTATTGTCTTTTAAATATAGTTGAAGTGTAGTGCCAAAGTATACTAACAACTAGTAAACTTAGATGTAATGTAATTTCTATTCTATTCCAATTTTATACACTTGCCTTTTTTAAATTTTAAATATAACATAAACAAACATTACAGTTAAAATTATAATCAAGAACTTTACATATGCTTTAGGATGTTCACCAAATCAAAAGAACAACTTTTAAGCATGAAAAAATATTTAATAAAACAATCATTATAAAATTTGGTATTTGTGGTTAAATAACAACAAGGTTCCAGTTGATAACTCTATTTAATGCATTAAATAATATTAACTAACAATGTACCATTTTAGTTTATGTTAAGTAATTTAGTTAACTAATGTTAATAAATAGAACCTTATTGTAAAATGTTAGCAAATGTACTTTAAATTCGTAACTTTCAATTTGACAATATGGCACACTTTTAAGAAAAGTGTACTTAAATGTGTTGCAATGTCAAAAAAGGGTACTCTCTTGAAGTAAACTTAAGTAGCCTTTAATTCTATGAATAAAATATCTGCATGTACAGTTTTTCAAAAACATACTTTTAAAATTTTAATAACACTTCTTTTTCACACGTGTGAAGAAATTATGAAAGTTTAATATACGGTGGCCGAGAGAGCTCAACGCGCTGCAATTTAATAAAACACATGCAAATTGAAAAAAACACAAGTGTTGCAAATCATCACAGCACATGCATATAACAAAACACACTGCAAATCCTCATAGCACATGCATATAACGAAATGAGCTGCAAAATCTCACAACACATGCATATAATGTATATCCTTCACAACACGTGCAAATTAAGAAATGTTGCAAACCTGCTACAAATAGCACTGACCACAATGGAAATGTTTCAAGGAGACCCCAAAAAATGTCAGACCTGGCTGGGATTTGCTTATCGTGCAGTGGCTACTGATCAGTGGAGTTGTTGGTGAACTGAAAGGTGAGTGGGTTTTTTTTTTTTTACTCCCTGATTGCATGATTCCTTTATCTTTTGGATAATATTAGCCAAAATAAGCTGAATAATAACATGATTAAATGTAAAACGTTACTTAAGATGGCTAACTTTAATATCCTCAGCTAAATATAATTTCAAGGTTAATGAAAATAAATTTACAATGCTTCATTAATTGTTTCTTAATGTGCATGTGTTGTGAGGATTTGCAGGATGTTTTGTTATATGCATGTGTTGAGATGATTTGCAGTCCGTTTCGTTATATGCATGTGTTGTGATGATTTGCGGCACGTTTCGTTATATGCATGTGTTGTGATGATATGCGGCGCGTTTTGTTATATGCATGTGTTGCGATGATTTGCGGCGCGTTTCGTTATATGCATGTGTTGTGATGATTTGCGGCACGTTTCGTTATATGCATGTGTTGCGATGATTTGCGGCGCGTTTTGTTATATGCATGTGTTGCGATGATTTGCGGCGCGTTTCGTTATATGCATGTGTTGCGATGATTTGCGGCGCGTTTCGTTGTATGCATGTGTTGCGATGATTTGCGACGCGTTTCGTTATATGCATGTGTTGCGATGATTTGCGGCGCGTTTCGTTATATGCATGTGTTGCGATGATTTGCGGCGCGTTGATTTGCAGCGCGTTTCGTTATATGCATGTGTTGCGATGATTTGCGGCGCGTTTCGTTATATGCATGTGTTGCGATGATTTGCGGCGCGTTTCGTTTATATGCATGTGTTGTGGTGATTTGCAACACTTGTGTTGTCAAACTAATGAAGATGTTTTCTTCATTTGCTGGTGTTTTTTCCGTTTGCATGTGTTTTCATTAGTTGCAGCGTGTTGAGCTTTCTCGGCCACCGTATTAATAACTGTTTATAATATTTGAATTTAACTATTAACTGATCAACAGAACACAAATATAATAAGACTAGGATAACATTTGCCCTCCAATCTCAGGTGTCTTTCAGCTATTTTGTGTGTCCACCATGTGCTCATTGACTGCATGGGAGTCTATAGGCCTCCAGATGGGAAGGGTCAAGTCTACTTTTGTAGGTCTATTAAAATACCTTTGACCCAGTTGCCATGGTTTCATTATCAACGCCATAACCCCCCCCCCCCCCCCCCCCCCCCCGTGAAGCCTGTGCACTCACGTTGAGCAGTTTTCCCTTACGTCAATTCCCAGGAAGACCAAAGACAAGGTCCGCTCACCTTTAGTGAAAGAATCTAAAAAAAGTAGATGATTTGATCACTGCCTGTGAGTCACTGCATTCTGAGGAAGTACAGAAATGATCACACAGCCAAGGGAAAAAAAAAGTTAGATTTATTTCTCCAGGAGATAAATAGAAAAAACTCAATCCATTTCTTTCTGATTGGAGTTTGTTTTTGTCACCGGATGCGTTCAGTGCCATGTGTTCTGTGACTTCCCAAATCAATTCAGAATTGCAAGTTCTCATGACCAACAGATAATTACATGGCTCAAATTAAAGCAAACTGGTTAATATTTGATTAACTTCCAAAATGTACTACAAACCCCTTTCCAAATAAGTTGGGACACTGTACAAATTGTAAATAAAAACAGAATGCTATGATGTGGAAGTTTCAAATTTTAATATTTTAGTCAGAATACAACAGATGACATATGAAATGTTTAAACAAAGTGAATCATTAACAAAAAATTAAGTTGATTAAGTTTCATGGCATCAACACATCTCAAAATAAGTTGGGACAAGGCCATGTTTACCACTGTGTGGCATCCCCTCTTCTTTTTATAACAGTCTGCAAACGTCTGTGGACTGAGGAGACAAGTTGCTCAAAGTTTAGGAATAGGAAAATGTCCCATTCTTGTCTAATACAGGCTTCTAGTTGCTCAACTGTCTTAGGTCTTTGTCACATCTTCCTCTTTATGATGCACCAAATGTTTTCTATGGGTGAAAGATCTGGACTGCAGGCTGGCCATTTCAGTACCCGGATCCTTCTTCAACGCAGCCATGATGTTGTAATTGTCATGTTGGAAAATGCAAGGTCTTCCCTGAAGAGACAACGTCTGTATGGGAGCATATGTTGTTCTAGAACTTGGATATACCTTTCAGCATTGATGGTGCCTTTCCAGATGTGTAAGCTGCCCATGCCCCACGCATTCATGCAACCCCATACCAACAGAGATGCAGGCTTCTGAACAGAGCACTGATAACATCTTGGGTTGTCCTTGTCCTCTTTAGTCTGGATGTCATGCTGTCCCAGTTTTCTAAAAAGAACTTCAAATTTTGATTCGTCTGACCACAGAACAGGTTTCCACTTTGCCACAGTCCATTTTAAATGAGCCTTGGCCCAGAGAAAATGCCTGCGCTTCTGGATCATGTTTAGATATGGCTTCTTTTTTGACCTTTAGAATTTTAGCAGGCAACGGCGAATGGCACGGTGGATTGTGTTTACCTACAATGTTTTCTGGAAGTATTCCTGAGCCCATGTTCTGATTTCCATTACAGTAGCATTCCTGTATGTGATGCAGTGCTGTCTAAGGGCCTGAAGTTCACAGGCATCCAGTATGGTATTCTGGCCCTGACCCTTACGCACAGAGATTGTTCCAGATTCTCTGAAGCTTTGGATTATATTATTCACTGTAGATGATGGTAACTTCAAACTCTGAGAAACTCTTTTCACTGCAGCATTGGGGGAATTGGTGATCCTCTGCCCATCTTGACTTCTGAGAAACACTGTCACTCTGAGAGGCTCTTTTTAAACCCAATCATGTTGCCAATTGATCTAATAAGTAGCAAATTGGTCCTCCAGCTGTTCCTTATATGTACATTTAACTTTTCCGGCCTCTTATTGCTACCTGTCCCAACTTTTTTGGAATGTGTAGCTCTCATGAAATCCAAAATGAGCGAATATTTGGCATGACATTTCAAAATGTCTCACTTTCAACATTTGATATGTTATCTATATTCAACTGTGAATAACATATAAGTTTATGAGATTTGTAAATTATTCCATTCCTTTTTTACTCAATTTTTACAGTGTCCCAAATATTTTGGAATCGGGTTTGTAATTTGGACCAATTTGATATTAATATGTACCTTTTTGAGAGTGAAAGCACATCTCTTTATTTGTATTCATTTATCAACCAGCACGTGAGGGATCATTTACATAGGAACAATGAGTAGAAACCATTTTCCAATATTTTTTTTCATTTATACTGTGTGGTATATTTGTATCTTTGCATAAAATGTTTACTTTTTAAAAGGCATTTTCTATTACCATCATTAATGTTGAATGTGCAGAAAATCAAATAACTTTAGTTGGTTGTACTTGACATTTAAAGATTTTTTTTTTTTTTGTGCTCGAACTTCCTTGTTCATTGCCCTTTCTCGCTGGATGACAGACAGAGGTGTAAAATACTGACAAACTGAATGCAAAGTGAAAGAATGCACATTGTATCAAAATTATCTAGCCAAAACATACTTGAATGCAAGTCTGGAATAGTGTTTGACCAGATATTAAACTAAAACCTGTTACCAGACATTACATTTTAATTTCAGAAGCTGGTTTTGTATTAAAGATTTGAGATACAGATTGTCGACTATGTTCCCATCTGGGTCAAGTTTGTCCATCTTCAACAAAGTCTGTATTTAAAATATACTTTATGTCAGATTGTGTTGTGATGAATGACCTGTTGTGTCCAGATTTACAGCTGAATTTATGTCATTGGCTGGAGAAGTTCAGCCTTAACTGTAATTTAATCAAATTTTTACATTAGCAAAAGAAAAAGATTCTAGTCATGACACCAGCAAAAACCATTTCCATTGTGATATGGAAATGTACTGAGTAAGAATACAGGACTCAGTTTCACTAGAATTCAAGTAAGTACTTAAATCTCTTAAATAATACAAGGAAGTACAATTACAAAGTATTTACACCTATGCTGTTCAGTCTTTGATGGAAAAACACCTACTTCTGTTTTAAGTTTGGAGAGAAATGTAAGATTTTTGTTCAGCAAGGATGCATTCAACTGCTCAAACAACTTTAAAATGTTTTAAGACTTAGAATATAGAATGATTTCTGAATGATCATGTGACACTGAATACTGGAGTAATGATATTGAAAATTCAGCTTCACCGTCATAGGAATAAATTACATTTTGAAATATATTGACATAGAAAATAGTTATTTTAAATTGTAATAATATTTCACAGTATCCTACTGATTTTACTGTATTTTTTATTTAAAAATAATAATAAAAAAAAATAATAAAATGCTGCATAAGAGTTTTGAATCGAATGCGTCAAATTTTTTCACCAGAACGAAATCTCTAAAGATCCTGGTAAATGTCCGTTACATTAACAAATATATTCAAACAATGCCAGCATTCTCATTTGGTTCCTGCATTAACATAATGTTTAAAATGACATTTGTTAATATTGAAGTTAATAAGAAAATAAACACCTCTACTCTATAGCCAATGGAGGGCAGTATAAGCAAAGAGCATCATCCTTCTGAGCATGCGGATGGTATTTTAAGTATGAACATACTGTTTCTTTTGTTTTTGTATCTTCAGTAACATTAAAAGTTTGTCTTAACAAATAAATTCTGGACGTAAAATTGCAGAGGGATCAAATAATGTGGTTTAGATGGAGCAGGGCCTGCAGGAGAGGTGAAAGCACAATGAGTTCTCTCACAATAACCCTTAAAGATTGATACAGTCAGCTGCTCTGGCTCAGTCACATGTTTACTGAGTGGTGTGTGGGTTTAATAAGGAAGTAGACAGATCTCTATAATGCAGAACAAGCTGTTGCTGGTATATTAGACTGCTAATAATGCTTCATCTTTTAAAGCTAATGGAAAGTGGCCTCTTAATTGTTATTGTATCCTCACATGTGTTTTTGTTCTAATGTGTATCTGTTTCTTTCTGATATTGCTAATAAAAAAAAATATATAAAAAATATTCTTGTGTTGAATGAAACTTGCTGTTGTGAAGCAACAAGCAATATTCAGAGAAAGGCAATGCTCACTCCATTAGATATTTATGGAATAAACTTAAACAGCCTTTTTCTTATTACAATGATTCACATTAAGATGAAGAGAGCTAGAAAGAAGATAAAATGCATATCACAATTGTCTGTAACATTGCTTAGAACAATTTTGTGGGAATGGAAACATTATTTAGGGCAAATTTTACTCAAGTTCATCTTGTTTTCTATGTTGAAATTAAGTAAATCGGATAAATATATTTCAAATAAATTATTTTTATATGGTGTGCCAAAACATCCCTATAAGTTACTTATTACAATCCAAGACAGTTAAAATGTATTTATTAAAAGGTATTTATATAAATTATATACCATTTTAAGTAAATCACAAAAAAAAGCTACTAGAAACTGTGTGAAAGCGAAATTAAAATAAATAAGATTTTTGTTGATTATTGTTTATGCACTAATTACGCAACAAAAATGAATCAATTGAGCCTGTTAGCAAAACCAGTCTGAACGATTTGTTCAAGAGAATCGAAAGTCAGTGGACAGTAGGATTGAGCTGAACATCTGCTGCGGATAGGGCGAAAAGTTACTTTAAAAGCGGAGAAAGATTATTTTTTATTTTATTTTTATTATTATTATTATTTTTTTTTTACATATAAACGTCCTGTACGTAATGTGTTTATTACTTTATTGTACGACAGTTTTATCAAAACTTTTCAGCCTAAGTTCAAAATGAGTAACTAACCAAAAAAAAAAAAAACTTAGACGGAACAATATATGTGCCTAAATATAGTTTTTTTAAGAATGTCAGGAACCACATGAAAAAAGTACGTACAAATGTACAAGAATATTTGAACTGGTTGTTTGAACCGGTTCTTTGAAACGAACTGTTCAAAAGAACCGATTTTGTGGAAATGATTCAGACACGAATTCACAATTCACCTACAGAAAAACAGAACACAACACAGCCCCCGGAAACAGCAGCCCTTCGTGCAGCACGATTGGTGAATTTTCAGAGTGGCGTCATATACCCGCGCTTTGTTTGGAACGTCAGCTTGTTGGCGGGATTCAGGCTTCGGGAAGAGACAGACAGCCACTGTTTTGAGATGTTAGTTTGTTATTAAATGAGAGTTACATATAATGAATATTTAGTTAAAGACACCTGATATTATTGTAACATACGTATTTCATGTTAAATGCGCACGAGGACATTAGTGACAGAAAGCAAATGATGTTACTTAAACTATGAACTATGTTAGCTAGTTAACCTAGCACTATACAAGTTCAGGAACTATAGTTACTGTTTATGAGAGCTGTAACGTTACTGCTGTGTCTGTGTGTATTTATTGATTGTCAACTACTTTGTCTTATTTTTATAATCGCTGTAGGTCTGTCAGTGCTTTTCTATGTGTCTGGTCTTAAAGTCTCACATTGTCCAGTTTTAGTAAACGTATTGTTAAAACTCTGTGTCTAGAATTGCAATGCAGTTTCCAGGCAGAAGAAAGAAGCTGATCGGCAGCTCTCAGAATGATCTGTATGATCACTGTCTTCAGTTCTATGGACAGCCTCCCCTGGAGAACATCTCTCTCGCTGAGTTTGAAACCTTCGCAGTGGAGAGGTTGAAATGTGAGTCATCTGCATGCCTCAGGTGTTTTTAAGAGCCTTTGAATTAAACATTTTTTATGTTTCAATTATATATTTGTGTGTATACTTATGATTTGCATTTTTTTCAAGTGCTCAAGACTGTGGAAAACATTGGGGTAAGCTATGTGAAAAACTCAGATCAGTACAGCAAGAAATTGGAAGCTGAATTTTCAAGTCTGAACTTCCCACTCAAGACAGAATTGGTGAGAACATTTTCTTCATATATACTGTTTTTTTTTTTTCTCATGCTGCACATTGACTACGTTCATTTTGTTAATGAATCATTTTGTTGAATCATAGAAGAAAAAAATCTTCAAAACATGCAATTGTCTATAATGAAACAAACTATCCTATGTACACAACACACATACACAACTTAAGAAAAGAGGATGGATGTTTCATTTTACTATATTTTGCTCATAAGTCTTAGAATATTTAAGACTAAGAGTTGTCTTTATGCTTTCAAACTCTTTAAATGAGTACACTCGCTTTATGTTATACAGTAACTCTTTTTCTTTTTTCCTCAAACAATCTGCTCTAATCACCCAGGGTGACCGGAAGGTTCAGGGAGGAATATCTGAATATGAGAAACGAAGAAAAGACCATATCTCCCATTTTATTCTTCGCTTGGCGTATTGCCAGACGTAAGTGTTAGTCATGTCATGTGTAAATCAGGATGGACTGTTTAGTTTGGTCAATTATCTTTTTCTATGAATCTTTTTTTTTTTTTGAGCTATGAATATTCATTTATGTAACATTTATAATCGAAGTTGAAACTAAACCGTTTGCAGAACTACATGCAGTCATATTCTTTTGAATATATATATTAAGGTTAATTTATTGGTAAATTTTGAAATGTAAGGTATAAATGAAACCACATACTTTTATTTCTTTTTAGGGAGGACCTGAGACGATGGTTTATCCAACAGGAAATGGATCTTTTCCGTTACCGATTTGGTGAACTTACTCCAAAGCACAAGACCGACTTCTTGCATAAAAATAATTTGAAGTACGAGACGGTGAGACTGCTTTACATATTAATTGAATTTTTGAAACCTCCCACAACTCACTTTCTTTTGATTTTATCAGAAAAATCTGTGTATTGTTTTAGTTTACAAAAAAAAAAAAAAAAATTGATAAAACTAACTCTGTCTATTTTCATAGAACTATTTACAGACACAATATGGAAAAGTGATTTCTCATCTGTAGGTGTTATTTTCTTTCCAAATCAGATTCAAAACTCTTGGCCAGCTTCCCAATAAATGGCTGGACAGTCACTTTGTCGAATGTTTTGTAACTAAAACATGCTTGCTAAATCTTCATTTCATTTTTTATTTCTTATTTGAAAGATAAGATATGTACAGGTCTGGGCCAGTGGAAGAGTGTGTTTTCATGTACAGTCCTGTAGGGGGCAGTTCTACATTAAAACATTGTTCATCTCTCAGTTCATGTCTTTCAGTTCCACTCTCTTAACAATCCTAATATGATTTCAGAACTATGCCTGAATGCTTATGTTTTCTAGCCATAAATAAATGCTAATGCCATTATGCTACTGCATAAAGGTTAAACAATATATTTTGTCATAACCTTTTTACATGATAATTTAAATCTGCTGTTTTTCTTCCAATGTGCTCTCTGAATTGTGGTGATAAATGCCTTTGTCTTCGCCAAATATTGTCCTTGCTTTAGCTCTTCTACTTCAAACTAAATGTCAGCTGTGCAATTTCTTCCCCTTTCATTTTACAGGTAAGTGCAGAGGAAAAGAAAAGCCTAAAAGACAAGCTCATCACCTCCAGTTATGGATTAAGTGGAATCACAGTGGAAGAATATGACTTCTATAAAGTAAGTTAATGGTAACATCTCCATTATAAAAATGATACAGAGTTCTGAAAAGCTATTTAATACTGAATCTTTGTAACTTAACTCTGTAACTTAGTATCTTGTAAAAATATAAGACGGCATGTTAGAAAGGTTCATTTTAAATCATTACATTTATTTTAAAACAAGTTAAAGTTTATATTGCATATTCCAAGTCTTATAAATGCTTGTCAAAACTAGAATGAGGTTTTATTAGAATTTATTTATTAACCCATCTGTCAATAATTTAAAATAAGCATAAGCTGTAATACTTCGACATTATGAATGTACAGTTGATTTAAAAAATTACCAATAAAGTGTTTTCTGTGTTAAAGGTCCCATTTCAGGATGCCCTGGATTTAGTGCGCACAAGGAAAGTCTACTTGCTGGCTGGAAATGCCTACATTCCCCACCATGAAATTGTCACGATTGTCCTTAATGACTTCCGAACAAGACTGTCCAAAGCACTTGCGGTAAGTAACAAAATTGGAGCCCCATCACACAACAATCGGTGTTCACCACCAGAGATTCATTTGTAAGTGACGAGATGGATATTTTAAAAGAAGCCTGTGCTATGTTACTTTGAAAGAAGGCATTATTAGAAGGGATTTTACATTTGGTTTTGATTGAGAGTGGTTTCGGATTCACTCCGAGTTCAAAGATGCAAAACTACCCACATTTACCTTGTATTCCTTCAATAAAACTCAAAGGGTTTCTATTTTGAAGGGTTCATGGGGGTTGTTGTAAGCTGCAGAAGCAGAGCTTGTAGTTAACAGTTAGAGTTGATGGGGGGGGTGCGTTAAGGCGGTCTTGGAAGTCTAGAGAGGTAATGCAATCGAAAGGTTATAGCAGTCATGTGATTGCTGTTTTTTTTCTCTAAGTGTAGAAGAGTGGGTGTAAGAGATGATAGTTTGGAGAGGCTTAACGTACAGTGCTTGATGGCACACACTGAGAAGTCATGGGTCATTTCCACCTTCAGACGGAGATTAAAAGGTGACTAGACGATGGAGGAGGTCATAGGGAGGGTTGTTGGTCAGGAAATCAAAAGCAGCTTTTCTGTTAGCTCCTGCCGAGATTGCTGTAACCCACCATGGAGGCATCTTGGTTTTTTTCCCCAACCCTGCCAAATGGCAGCAAAATGTGCTTCCCTGCAATAGGCTATTATCCTTTGAAAGATGTCACATGTGTTTGTATTCCTACCATTGAGTTTCTCCCCTTGCATCATGTTTAGAATGCATGTTAATGTGATGTGTTTCAGGATATTTCCAGCAGACCGCACGCTGAGGGCTTTTCATGCTCGAGCTTTGCTGATTCCTTGTTGTCTTTTGTGCAGCAGCACAAGCACAAATATTCAAGTATACAGGACCAGATAGGTTCTAATATTTTGAAAATAGTTAGGCACAATGTACTGGATATGCTATATTGAAGAAATGTATTACAGTACATTTATATACACAGACCTATTGGGTCTGTAAGTTTTTTTTTTTTGTGTTTTTTTTTTTTTTTTTTTTTAGAAATAATTAGATTTAATAATTTTAAAGAATAAAGAAATAATCTTTGCAAGAATGCATTAAGCTGACCAAAAGTAAACCATTTATAATGTTATAATATATTAAAAATTAATACCGTACTTTTTTCATCAAGGTTTTTGTTAGCATGAGTTCATCTGTTATTTTATTAAGGGTTATGTATAAAATGACACTCTAAATATAAAGTGCAGTTTAAATATATCATTTATCTGCAGAACGGTGTGGTGGCTGTTAAAGTAATAGCTGCCTGTTTGTCATCTTCACTCCATTAATATCTGAGATTCAAATGTGAATGTCTGATGGTAAACAGTGTAGCAGCAGCAGGTTTAATTGCTGCTATAACTGGAGAAATGAAAATGTGTGCAGGATATAAGGAACAATAATAAATTTGGGCAGCTTTGTGAACTTCGATTACTTAACAACATTAGTCTGCCCAGCTTGGGTTTAATTGGGCATTTTAATTGAAACTGGGGAGCGGTTGTGTTCGGTTGATCGCTGGTAAGTGGAGAAGAGACAGGCTTTGTGCATTTAGTGCTGGCATGTAGTCTGCATTCATTTCCTTGTGCTTCTGGGATTGAGCGTTCTTTGTGCTAGTTGAAGATGTTTTTTAGGAAATGTGTTTTGTGCCATGCTGTTTCTGAGTTTTGTGTCGCACCTGAATCTTGGGCATGAAGAAGTGTCATAGATGGATGATGCAAAATTAAGAAAGTCTCATCTCAGCATGGTAAATTATCTTTCAGCTTGGCAGATTTTTCTCTTTTCGTCATCTACATGCCATCTCGTCAAGGCCGGCCATCATAGTGAGTCTGCCAGGCATTTGGACAGCTGGTGCTAGGGGTTTTATTTCAGCAGCATGTTCTCTGAGAAAAGTCATTCAGATTATTATTTGGTAAGTTCTTGTCTGACCGCAGTGGAGAACAGACACTGCTAGTCAACGGTCTCGCTCGTGCCAGTATATTGAAACTGTATAAGCCTCCACAATAATACATGCTGGCTAATGAAAGCATATGCTGCCTGCCTGTTGTTTTTCATTCAGGATGGCCACGCTGGAAGAAAATTTAAATGTGTCAATCTTCATATTCCCGTCAACTCCATAAATCAGGCTTGGAATGAGTCTATTGTGATACTTCGAATCATTTCCAGTGAGATTGTCTAAAATCAGCTGCTTGGTTTTAAATCTTTAGTTTAACTCTAAATGTCCATTTTAGTAGAGCTTCCACTGACCAGAAATTGGTTGAAAGAAACCAGCTTGTACTGCATTGCCATTGAAAAATGTACATTAATTTATTTTGCACACCCATTTTAATGCTTTTAAAACATAAAAGTCCCCCCCCCCACACTTTTTGTGCTGTTGAATTTTTTTTTTTTTTGAGGGGTGGGTAATTTCCACTGATTTGTCACCGAGATCATCTTATTTAGCTGGCTTACATACTGATAAAAATCAGTTTAACATACTGATACTCATGACACATGATGGTCTTATATCTAGTGCCATATACATTTTTTTTTATAGAAGTACAGTGTTCAGCTGATGAAAATGTTTTTAAAAAAAAACTAAAACCTTTCAGTATACAAAAACTCCATAAAACTGTTTTAAAATGTATGAGTTGTGAAAATGACCTGGTCCACGACCTTTATACAGTGCATGCCATTGTAAAGAATGTAAGTCCATCCCTCACAGCCTAGTTTCATTTGTGTTCAATTCAATATGGTGTCTCACCTGATTAAGGTCTATAAATAGATCTACAGATGATGATGATCTTTTGCAATTTTAGTGCTCATACCCCATGTTTCATTGGCGGCCTGACAAACCTTCTGAAACTTAGTTTCTTTGGAAAGTTTCAAAGGTTCTCCTGGCAGGCAAGCTCAACTTGCAAATTATGATTTAAAAGCCTTGTGTCCTGTTCAGTTTTTAAAAGAGCGGTCACCAGCCAGCAGAATGTGGTGAAATACAAAGGTAGTTATTTAGAGTTAATTGTGTCCATGACGAACAAACAGAACATCTGACATGGGGATACGTTCTTAATCAGAGCTGAGCTGCAGCTTATGGTCCGACATTTAAAGCTCTATTTCCATCAAAGTCGATGTAATTCCCTCTCCTTGTTCAAAAGTCATCATGAATGAAGCGGCTCACTCTGCAAATATTCAACACTTTTTGAAAATAAGACCTCTGGTATAATCAGACTGTCCATTGGTGGAAATTATTATTAGCCTGAGCCTTATAAAGCGTGTTAAAGACTACACCATCTCACTAATTCTTTTTCTGTCATATTGGTAATGAGGGTTGGTTTAAAGCTTCAGTGTTCTTGACTTTCACACTGTTCCTAGGATTCTTTTTTTTTTTTGCTAGTCAGATCAGTAGTTCGGGTTTTAAGAAGTTCAAATGATTTATTAGGTCATTTTTCCAAAAAAGTACAATTTAACTGTAGATGGAAAGAAATTAATATATAGCCACACTTTTGCTGGATAACAATGGTATACTCTGATTTGTCATTTTAAACCTATCCAGATGCTTCTAAGGTATTAGAAGTCTTTCAAGTATACCAGCCATATATAATATTATCATGGTGATATTTACATTAGCATAGTTTTCAATAACAATGTTCACTTTATCACAAAAAACCAAATGTTTGTAGTAAAAAGTCTGTATCAAATAAAAAGATACATACATGCTTAATAAATGTATGATGTAGTGACTTTTCAGTAGTGGCCGCTCCATCAACATCCTGCTATATCAGCTAGCCATTCATATTGTTAAGGTTTGCTTTAAAAATTGTGAAAATTGTGGAATTGTGAAAATGTGAAAATTTAATTGGTAAGTTATATATTTTTACTCTGGATGTTTTATAGATTTAATCACCAGCCAAGTTTGCTGACTTAATCATGTCAGTGTTTTTTTTCTCTCATTTAGCAGAGCCAGTCCTACTTATGAATCTAAAAATATCATAAGTGCCCTCTCTGTGTAGTTTTAGATATTTGAAAGTTAGGTTAGATTTTGTGTTCATTCGAGAGTTATTACCATAATTAATCTGACATAAAACAATACATATTTAATTAACTCTGTTTAAATACTTTAGAAAGAAAGTTCTAAAACATTTTTTCTCATTCGGGCTCTCATGTAGGTTGCTATGTCTGCTGTATACAGTACACTACCATTTAAAAGTTTGAGGTCCGTAAGATTTGTTTAAAGAACATATAAATTTAAATCTTACTGACTTCGTAATTTACTTGAATGGTAGTGTTTAAGGAAATAAATGAGATCTTTCATGATCTTATATTCTCATATGGCACACCCCTTGATTGAATTTTGACTGCAATAGGCTTCAGCGAGTTTATTGTGCTGCTTTGTGTTTTTAAGCCTCAACATGCTTTTGAGTGACTTTTTCATATCAGCCATAAATGCTAATAAATAATCCATCATCAGTTCAATCGTAGATCCAAATAAACCAGATCATTGAACATCTCTAATAATTGTATTTATTGTAACACAGTAATGTTATCCCTTTAATACCTGTGCTCTATTGAAGTAATACGATTTTAAAAGGCCTCCAAAGATTCTGTTTAATTTTGTAAAAGTGTTTCTTTTTTATCACCAGGTTGTGAAATATTACCTTGTCGCTAGGCATCACACACTTTTTGAAAGTATAGCTTAATCTAATTGAGTGTCACCTAGGTAGAGTAGAAAAACACAAGCACTTCCACTCTGCCTGCCAGCGAATTGAAGCTGTCAATCCAGAGCCCAATTTTATCCATTTAGCTATAGCTGGCTAGTGCTGTGGAGGTGTCGATGGATGGATGGACACATGCTGAAGAACATGGCAATTGGAATCTCTCAGTCTTGCTGGGTCCTTCCGTAACTGAAAAGCCATCTTGAACAGGTGAAGGTTTACTTTCCCTTGTCCTCTTGGGTGATTAACGAGCAAGCACGGCTGTTGTGTGTCCAGACGAAGGGCTGATGTATTTCTCACTTCATTATCAGATCAATGCGGAGGGACTCTGATAACAGCTTAAGTCAACAAAGCATGGGGATTGGCTCAGATATATATATATATATATATATATATATATATATATATATATATATATATATAGATATATATATATATATAGATATATATATATATATAGATAGATAGATAGATAGATAGATAGATAGATATATTTTAGTTTTTTGTTTGAAAGTGGTTATGCATCAACGAGGAATGAGTATCTGTTTCACTCTAAATAGTCCAATATTAACTGTATCTTAATTAAATCAAGTATTTGAATAAAATTCCCTCATGGAAATTATCAGTTGGCTTACAAATGAACTATATATGCAGCAATGTGCTTGTGCATTAAGCAGTAAATTATAACAGGGTTGTTAATGGATGGATAAATGCACTTTAATGATTTTGAATCGAACCTTCAGTGCAAATCAGCATCTGTTGTACTGTGCACAGATATGTAATTATGCATGCTCAAAAGACATTGCTGGACTACATAGAGTGCAAATATAAAATGAATGTTACCTGTAATTTTTTTAAGTACTGCGGTGAAAGCGGTTATTAAAAAATAAATATAATTTAATCATAAAGTTACTATTGTTTTGCATTAACAAGTGAAGTTAATCATAATATTACGTTTATTTCTTGGTGATGCATATTTGATAGTAAAGCACTGAGCTTGAGTTGGGAAGCATACAAAGTGTACTTTTATTAATAACAGTAATGTGCAAAATCTAATTTTATATGGAAAATTCATGTACACTTCTTATTAAATGTACGGTACTTTTTCTAAAGTATTATACTGAATTGATCAACTTCAGTGCTCTTTACTTGTATACTTGAATCAGTCGCAAATTGAACACGTTTGTGCTTTACAAGACACTTTGTGACTTTTCTTTATACACATGAAAAGTGCAAAACTTACAACTGACAACATTTGATTTCTTGATTTGTATACTATAATAGTGATTTTAGAATTACAAATTATAAAGCAAACAAGTGGAAATTAATGACTAATAAGTAGGTCTGCACAATTAATCAAATTTCTAATCGCAGTTACAGTTATGGATGCCACAATTATGTAATCGTTGAAATAAAGTGGAAATTAATCATTCAAAGACCACTTATGTTATTCTGCGTGCCTAAGATGATTTTTCTTTCTACATGTTATCATAAGGGTTTTTCCATTATTTTAATTTTAGTTTTAGTGTAACATTATAAAACCATTCATATTTGTACTTTCTTATAGACCTAATTTAAAGAAGAAACCAATCCGATTTGCTTAATACTATAGAAAAGCACAACGTTTTTCAGTTAGTGTGTTTTCACCTTGTTTATTTCATATAATCATCAATGTAAATTGTGATAATAGTAATTAATAATCTGTTATTAATCACAATCAGGGTTCTAAATTAACTTTTTTGATCACCAGCCAATGTGGCTGGTAACTTTCTAAAGTTACCAGCCAATCAGAATTTCCACTAGCCATTTTTTTTCCGGTAAAAATAACAAATTATGAGTGCCACTGAATGCATTTGATCATTTTATTAACATTGTTGGCATGAAAAACTTCCATTTATAAACCGTACTCACGAATTCATAAACTGTTACCTTGGTTTAACAAATCGTGTCCACGAATTTCCAATCCGTGCGCTCAGTTTTTGTAAACCGTACCCTCGGTTTATGAATCCGTACCCACAAATTCATAATCCGTGCGCACACTTTCGCAATCCGTTCCCACGGATCTGTAAACCGTACTCACGGATTCATGCAGCAAGCTCCTGTTAACATACAGTTTTATTGACTATTATTATGTGGAATAGGTTTAATAATAATAAAGGAATAATCTTATAATAGCAACTGATTATTGTTGTACAATAAACCTGGCATTGTGACTAACTCTGGAGTAATTTTTTCCTCTGTTGTAAATTGTTTTGGATAAAAGATTCTTATGCATAACCTGTATAATAATATATAATAATATATAAGTTATTTTTATCATTTTAATTTGTAGGCTAAATAAATGAGTACAAGAAAATAATTCATGAATTGCTTTATTTTTTAAATAAACTTTGACAGTTTTGTTAATGCTTGTCTACAATTCTTTCTTAACATGCATGAAGACTTATTTTTCTGATTTTATTATACTAAGCTCCATCCACCCCACCCCACCTGCCGGAGTTAGATGCATGTTTCACTGTTAATGTTTTTAATAAATAATGAGGCCGAAAATAACATTGCATTCAGTTAGAGAGAAAAGGAATGAAAACATAACCGGCATATTATTTGTTTTGTATTGCTTTTTACCCTTATTTTATTTTTCTTTTTAGCGTTTTTTTTTTTTTTTTTTTCATAAAATACAGGCGGCTGTGTCTTATCCTATTGGTGATTAATGTAATAATCACTATTAAAATAAACGCTAAAAAGAAGACTATTTGTGAATGCTGATCGTGGACTCATTGGATACTATGAAAAATAATGTTTAATAAACAGAAATGAATCTGCCGGTGGGGGCGGAGCTACAAATGCGTTTCAGTTTACAAATACAAATCCGAGGGAACGGATTGTGAAAGTGTGCGCACGGATTATGAATTCTTGGGTACAGATTCAAAAACCGAGGGTACGGTTTACAAAATCTGAGCGCACGGATTGGGAATTCGTGGGCACGGTTTGTTAATCCGTGGGTACAATTTGTTAAACCGAGGGAAAAGTTTATGAATTTGTGAGTACGGTTTATAAACTGAGGGGACGGATTGCAAAACCGTCGTCACGGATTGATTTTTTTTTTCTCCTACAGGTGACGTGCGGGGCTCTCCGTAATATCCTCATCCCCTGCCTCGTTCCTCTTTTTGCCCCCAGAAATCTGTCCCAACCACCGCCACATTTAGTTTAATCTTAATTTTTTTCTTTAATAGCTAACTCCCTCCTCTTTCAGTCTATGCTCCCTGCTCTGGCTCTATTCGTTCTTTTTCCTTGTGTTTTCTGATGGACGCTATTCGTTTCCATGTTTTTTTCGCGCTGGTTTCACTGCAAACTGTGTGCAGACAATGAGCATATGAACGTCATCACGTAGCATTACAGCACAGTGTTCATGGGAAATGTAGGAAGTGCTGCCAGGGGGATAAATGACCGAGAACAGAGCCTCATGTCATGCATCACCAGCCGAACTGGCTAGTAAGTTTTAATTAACACCCGCCAAAATGAATTTTAACCCGCATTTGGTGGGTTGGCGGGTGTTAATTTAGAACCCTGATCACAATTACAATTTCAAGGGAATAATCGACAATTATGTCATAATCGTGCAGCCCTACTAATAAGCCAATAAGTGCTCCTCTCCTCCCATATATTGTTTATAGTAGTAATGATGTCTTTATAGATTTTATTTTAAATAAGTGTTTGTTTACCACAAACTAGACTATATTTTGGTCATCCCATTAAAATGACACTTAAATTGTATAATTTTAGAGCTTTAAAGTGCTGGAAGTAGTTGAAAAACTTGAAAGTCATTGAAAAGTGTTTGAATTTCTCCTTCAATAGGTTGTACAAACCCTGAAATAAATAATGTAAAAACCTTTTGACTATTTCTGACAACACAATGTTTATAATTAGCGTTATTACTTTTTGTTTTCTGACATACGTCAACGCTGTTTGATCTGTTTATTTTCTGCTCAGAATTCTGAGCGTAATTGGAATTCTTAGATCTCACAGCAACCTTATTATTTATTCTGCAGTGAATTCAAGCACGTTTCACTGGATCTCGCAGTGCTGTGCAATAACTGGTTCCCGAGAGTTTCTCATGCACAGCAGAAATGACAGGACTTATGAGTTTGGTTTACAAAATTTAGTTGCACCGGCAGAAGAAATGGTCGCAAAATGCAACCATTTGGTAGCAATCTGGTAGCAGGTTTAAATAGCTTGTGCCATTTCTTGATGGTTTGGTGCAGCATTTGTAATTTTTTTTGTAGTTCTCCTTCCATCTAGTGTACTGGCCAAAAAACATTAATGGAAACTAGAAAGGTTTTCATTGTAATGCAATGGCATCTAACTGGAGAGGCAGCTTTTATATCAGTGTGGTGAGAATGTGTAGTTAAAAACACATCCGCTTCTATATTTTTAATTGTCTTTGAGTCTCATTCTATATGTTCTACCCACAAGTTTGCAGTCCAGTGTTCTCGTGCTGTTGATTTATGAATGTGTAATGCCAGGCTGGAGATCTCTCCCTCTCTTTGCTGTACCAAATGTCCTGATGAATGCTAGAGGAGAGAGATGACCTCCTTGTGGGATCCAGATAACAAGATTGATTCGGGTTCTTTGTCGGCAAGTCTTGCCTGGGATGTAATGATGTGAGCACTCCATGCATTTATCAAAGCTCCACTTGTAGTCTTGTCTTCAGTGTCTCCCCTCTTGCTTAAATGCAGAACAGGGAGCGTTTTAAGTTGTTTCCTGTCTTTAGGGAAGATGAGAGCCTTCGGGCATGTTTTGTACAAACAGTTCCAGAGTACAGAAGCATTAATCATTTTATAAATATTTCTGGCATAGGACACAGGTTTCATGCCACGGATATTATGAGAAACATATTGACGATTAACAGGATTTTTATTTGTTTGATTTGATTTTATTCATTGTTCTGCCTGTACAGTAGCTGCAAAATATTTGTGAAATAGAGTAATTGAGAAAGCATGATGCATAGAAATTTGCAAAATAGTTTAGTTATGAAGGTAAAGATTTATAATGTGCAATTGGAAATGTCAAACAGGTGAATGTTCAGGAAGAGACCAATATACAGAATAATGCGTTTTGAATTATGAAAGGAGCTCTTTATTAGATGTTAATGATTACGTGTGAATTATTGATTTTCTTATAGACTGGACTAACTTTTAATTTATTGCATGGATTTTATACTGCTAATTCCTCTATTTTAGCCTTGAGGATGTTAATGTGACACATTATGGATCGTTAAAGAACTGGAAAGTGGCAGCAAAAGTACAGCATCAGGTCTTTCTCTTTTGTGGAGGTGAAATCTTTCCAAGAAAAAGGCTTCACACACTGTGCTCCTCTCAACACCGCCCACTTGTGAAACGTGGTTGTCGCTTCAATTTTCCAATTTTCCTCTCACAAAAAGCTAGGGCTTCTGAAAGGCACTTGAATATAAATATTTTAGGCTTGTAATTATTTGAGGGGGAAGCATTGATGTTTAAATATTAAAGGCTTCATCTCTTAGTATGCTGTGACAGTATTTAAAGGGGCTCTCAAACTGTCCTATTGCACAAAGTCTCAGACGTCTGTTACAGCATCAGATTATAGCTCAAGTATGGACGGGTAATTGTATTTTCAGCTGTTTTATTAGCATCTTTTTTCTGGTTTGATATTAGATCTACATGCTTGACATTCTTCACACTTCAGTCGAACACTTTAGGATAAATTTGCAGATTGTTGATGTAATTTAGTTTATTTCTTTTTCACCCAGAGTGATGGATTCACCCTAGGAGATAGCTTTAAGAATTGTGTATTACATTTCTCTCTATTGTTTCAGAATAGCTCATAGAAATTTTCTTATAGATTAAATGAATGTTTACCAAAACTGATGTTGAATACGTTTTGGTTGTGTCATGTTGCACCATTGTGCAAACTCTGAATTTTCAGATGAATGATTTTAATTTCCAAAAAGCAACCACCGTGATAAATATACTATTAATATTAGAATTACAGAAATATAAGAAACATTTTTTACTATATAATGGGACCTTTTCTTATTTATTTTAAGTATATTTTATGTTAATAATAAGTACAGAGTCCGCTATTATTTCAATTATCCTCAGCATCTAATTGTTACTTGTATTGTCATGTGTGGATTTTGGCAGTAAAGGGCATACAGCAAGTCTTCTAGATGATTTTAGATTTATTAAATTTTTTTTTACCTTTGTGCCACATTTTTTGCCATGGTATTAAACACTACTATTACTTTTTGCAATTTTATAGACTCTCTATAAAACCCCCATTAAAAAACTAAAACAGCTGCTGGAAACTTGGATATTTGAGGTAACCTCATTTTAAAAATGTGATTTCAGGACCAAGAAAAATCCATGTGCATTTAACTTTTTTTTTTTTTTTTTTTTTCAAGCTATAAAATATTTTATCAGGTTAAAATCCTTAATACTTAAGTTATACCAGTACCCTGGTACTCGACTAACTTCACAAACATTCCTCACTCCCTGTTGTGACTTTTTCCCATTTTTCCTAGAAATTACTTCTAAATCATCATGAATGTACTGCTTCTCTAACATTATTTATATATATATATATATATATATATATATATATATATATATATATATATATATATATATATTTATATATATAAAAATACACTTTATATGAATGCTGGATTTTCTTCTGCTGCAGTGCCAGCAAGCACGTTGATGCTTATGTCTGTTACACTCAACATCAGTATTACTCCAAATATATTTTTCTGCACTTTATTTTCTACTAAACTTGCATTGTCCTCATTGTCTGTTGCTCTTTGCAGTCGTATCTGTATTGTACCAATGACTATAGAATACCCAAGACATGTCACTCGTATAGTTTTGAATGGGGAAATATGCCACGCTCAATATGGCTGTTCAATCACAGGAAGCCCCGCCTTCTGAATGAAAGAGCCAATAGCTAATCTGTAAAGGCATCTCGTCACTGCAGCTTTCGTTAGAAGCGTCCCGGTTGCTGTAGAAACACCGTTCTGAGACGTGCTCTTATGCACACTGGGTGATCTTGCCTGAGAAATAAGCTTTTTATAATGCTATTTGAGCAAAAGTAACAACATTTATGACAAAGTTGTTGTCAGATTTCTTTGGTGATTTCAAATATGAGATTTAATCCTAGCTTAGTGAACTGTTTTGGAGAATTTGATGTTTCCCCATTCAAAGAGATGCACTTGGATACTCGAGAGGCATTTCAAAGATGGCCACTGAGTGACATGACTTGTCTTAAAGAGACTTCCATATCTAGTGTTTATTTACATTTTAGTAGTTTATTTAATGTAGTTTAATCCGTGTTGTTTTGTCCAGTCTTGCAGTCTGGTGTTGTTTTATATGAACTGCGGTCCTGAAAGAAAGTTGTTTCGATTTGCTGTGTACACACTGTGTATGCTTGAAATGACAATGAAGCCACTCTGATTCTGAGTCTAAATCACGAACAGCTATAAACGTCATGGGGCCTTTGAATATTGTTATAGACGGTAGGGGGCCTTGGAGTCAAAAAGGCTGAGAACCACTGCTCTGACTTCCTAGAATTCAGCCTGTCTGTTGTCTGCTTCTGTTTTTTCATAAAGTGAACATGTCACATAGGCATCATGGGAAATGTAAAATTGACTTCCATTGAGACGTAACCTTCGAGTTTGCTCTCAGTCTGTTCATCCCTCAAGTACCTCTGTTCGCACATTGAGTGAAGGCCACTAAACTGCACAGTAGAAGAAGAGTGGAATAGGATCACTGTTTGCTTTTCATATCACACTGAATACATTTAAGGACAGAAGATGATGATGCTAGATAAACGCATTAACTCGCCTCAGTACAAACTCTACAGTACATGGCAGTGTGTACAAAATACAGACCCAGCACATATTTTTCCAGTGACAAGTTTAGTAGAGTGAGATCGACATGAATTTAAAAAAGGGAAAATAAAATGTCCATACTAAGTAATATAAATGATATTAAAGAGCCACACAGATGGGAAATCAAATATTACTTGTATTACAGTGTATGATGTAGCTGTCCATCTGTGTAAACAATGTGCAAAGTAATTAAACCAAAAACTACACGATTTATAAAGTTATTGGCTTCTAAAGTAGTCGACTCTGAATCACTGAAATGAGTCGTTATAGATTTCAAATCTTTTGCCCATCTCTATGTACGTCACTAGGAACACTTTGCATAATAAACTCCGCCTACCGTCTTCAGAGAAACAAAACTCTGACCTGCCCCAAAGAATGAAGATCAGAAGAACCAATGGTTAAAATTCATTTTTACCACAATACCAGAGCAGTACAACAAATCCCTTTTGTTGTGTTCACAACATTTCACTGATGACTGCTTTTCTAATCTCGGTGAGTACAGCGGGATTTTCAAAGCGTTTGGCCATAAAAGAGGGTTTATTACCAACTTTATTTAGACCAACGAGCATCTCCGAATCACAACCTGCAAGTATGATTATGAAGTTATGTGTCTGTTTTCTCCCGAGCGTCTTATCAGTATGTGTGCTGTCTGCAGCCTGTCTGCGCTGATCGTCATGTACAAACACGTCATTAAAATGAAGTGTAACTCCGTGAATACTCAACGAAGAGACATGAGAGAGATATCTATAGAAAGCTTGACATGTCTACTTTAAAACTAAACAAGTTCTGCTGAATATTCTGTGATAAAGTAATCCATATGAAAACAACACGATGTCTGTTTTTCATGTCTCCCTTCATTATATCTAATGTGACCATGCCCCCGCGCTGAACGCGCTATTCAGATTCAAACTGAAGCGCGCGGCTTGAATACACCCACACAGAAGAAAAAGCAGCGAGACTGTTCAAGTTTTTTATTTGAGAGGAATAAGACCAAAAAGATGCTAACGCATTGTTTACCGTGAAGTTTTGTGCGGAACAACCAATCAAAACTATGTTAGTTGACCAATCAGAACACAGTATAATACCGAAAGGTGGGGTTTAAGGAAACTGAATCTTTTGAACAGCTTCGCGCGAACCGTTTGGGGATCTCTGAGAATTTAGGTAATTTTAAAATGATATTTTGACAAAATGACAATGTTTTTTAACCTTGGATGGATTTAAACCTAATGTACAGGACTTATAAACAGTGATAGGAAGCTTAGAATTTTCATCTTACTGGCTCTTTAACAACATGTACTTGCTATGTAGGGTTTGATTTAGTTTCTTGTAATTACGGAGATTTGTAATTCATGTAATGTAATTTACTGTTGCTACTAGAGTAAATAAATGTAACAAAGACATTAATATATAAAATTATATTGCTGAAAATAATAATAGTCCTCTGCGCTTGTCTCAGAATGCGTCTTTTGAAAATTCACACAAAGCGACTCACTCACATGAGCGAGCTCTGATTTGCCTATGATTTTGGGCTTTGTCAGTGATCTCCATTAACTGTCGGCGAATGGAAAATCAGGGCTTAAATGATGTTGTATATGGGCGACATTGCTGTTGTTACCGTTTTTACACAGTCTAAATAAGTCATCATACATGAAATAAATCTGTCTTTATATTTTAGAAAGCGGGTCTCCTGCAGTCAAACATCATGCAGTATTTTGGAGATCTTGCCATTTAAAAAGTTTTAAATCCCCTGCTTTCATTTTGTCTACCCAGGTCTGGCTGAAAGTCTAAGGTGATGTCTGCTGTGCATCATAGCAGCAGTCATACACAATTTCATAGGTTTCATCGTGTCTTCATAAAAGAAAAATGACTTCTGATCTGAGTGTCCAGGTGTCTGGATTCCTCACAAAAGTGTTGTCCAAGTGTCTTTTGTGTTAAAATGCTTTGGTTCCTTTTTGTAAAGTCAGTCAGTAATCTGTGCGGACCAAAGGATAGTAAATGATCCTGCAACATGCATCAATTCACAGCAGTCAGCCGGCTGTATGGTCTGCCAAGTTTTAATGCCAACTCTGCAACTTTGCTGCTGTCCCTGAGCTCCAGTAATTTGCATCGAATGACATTTTGCTGTAACGCTAACAAGAGAAGCCGTTGTTTTCAATCAATCAGCTCGTGAAAGGCTCTTGAAGTCAGCACAGGTATTCTCTGGAAAGTGCCTGAGATTATTGTGCTTACACAGCAAGTGTGATGCTGGTCACCAAGGTTAACACAGAACAGAGCCGATCCTCCCTATACGCAATTACACAAGCTCTGTAGGGTCCCCGAAACACCAGGGGGGCCCCCCTTGCTCTCAAAGACGATTTAATTTTAGTTTCATTTTTAAATTTGGCCAGCTGTTATGAAAACATAAATGATATATATATATATTTTTTATGTGGTGTCTTGCTTGAGACTAAAAAAACAAGTTGAAAGCGTACTGAGCTGTAGAATGGACACTGTTTCTCAGCTTGCTTCAAGACGGAGTGAAACACAGACAAATGCGATTCATTCGTTCATTACTACTCATACCCCACACCCCCGCCAACATTTGCGGTTTTTGTAAATAACATTTTTAGGAAATGCAAATAAAAGCTGAACTTTTTTTTTATGCACATAAAAGCTACGCTTGTTGTGGGAATGCTTTCATTTTTAATTAAATATACAGTGCAACAATGCATAATTTATTTTGTTTGTTTAAAAAAAAAAAGTTATAATCTCCTTGTAATCTGCCTTGTGTTAGACATACATCCTACATCTCTATATCTTTGTTGTTCAGATTCCCCTCAGTAGTTCCAGTTAATCTTGTCAGTTATTGCTGATTGCTTATCGAGATTCTGATGTCTCCATTAACAAAGGGGAGATGACTTTTGCAGCCTCGTTCCAGACTATGCTAATACAGCACTCAATAGCCCCTTTCACACTGCCATTCCGGCAAATACAGGGGTAAAGTGTTCCTGTAATTGTTCCCTGGTCGCTAGATTTGGCACTTTCACACTGCCAGTGATGACCCGGTATATGTGCGTGCTTTCACACACAACCCTTGAAGATCCCGTAACGACACGTGACATCAGCGCGTGACGTGTAATGTACGAGTCGAAAACGCTAGGCACGTTATACTTTCACTGAAGCAAGCAAACGATTTCTGCGTCAGCGCGGAAAGTGAGGAACTAACTGATCTCTGCTTCATTACAGTTTGCACATATGTTTTCGTCGCGAATGTTGATCTTCCTTCAAAACAGCCGGTAAAAGAGTCGCGCGATAACGCGCGTCATCACTTCGATACCGAATTAGATCTGGCTTTTGTTCACACAGCGCTCGTTCCGGATCGATTACCGCAATGTTACTATGTCCCCGACCCGGGTTCGATTCGGTAATCAATTCCGGGACGTGGTTGCTTTCACACAGAAGGCGACCAGGCAATGTTACGGGAATATTGCGGGTCCGACGTGCAGTGTGAAAGGGGCTAATATGGCCTATCTGGGGATTTATGAAAGCAACAATGGGCTTTCTAATTAACGGCTTTACACAGATCCATCTTCAGGAAAACATGCAGAAAGGTCTGGTCAATATGTTATGATCAGATCCAAACATTTAAAAGCTCGGAGCATGGTTGTTCAGGATTTAAGCAGCTTGCAGGTTGCGCAAAGCAGCTGGCCATTCACATAAACGTTATTGTTGTTGCAGGCTTATGGGTTTTGAGAGGTTTGTCTTCTCCAAGGACTTCTTTAAGACATTTAGGACACGAAAATTAAGCCATTCTCTCATGTGCTGAACCATGTGATTCTTTCAGAAGTTTTTCTCAGAGTTTCTGCTCTCAGTAATGTTTTTTTTATAAGCTGCTTATGAAATTGTATGAAATGGCAGTCATCCAAATTCTTCCCTTTAAACCCAAAGCAGAGTTTAATATGAGTACGAATTCTAATGCAAGTTGTGTGTATGTGTGGGTACTGTATAACAATATAAGTAAGTGTAAGTGTGTGTTTGTGAAACCTGCAAAACGTGCTCTGCTCACTATATCCGTATGTGCTGTACACTGCTGATCTTGTTAGATTGCTTTCTTGTGCTCATAATGCAGTGCAGTGACTGTACCTTTCCTCCGCTAAAGATCACCAGATTCCTTTCGCATAGAGATGAACTAAGCTGTTGGCGCTTTTGCTAACAAGCAAAATCCAGAGTGCCTAGCTGCTCCTCAGAGAGTCCAACAAGCCTCTGTAGGACCACAATGACGCCAATTAGCCGCTTCGTCTTCTCACCATTTGCATAGCCTCTAGCAGTGTGCGCAAGGGCTATCTAGGAGTTGAAGTCCCTGACAAGCATGCCTCTCAATTATTTCTTGTATATTTCATCAAATTTGAATCACCATCTGGACCAGTCCGCTCATTAGCTTTTCCTGTCTGGACAATTTCACATGTTTTCCGTTGCCAGCTCTTTAGTCAGTGTGACATGTTCAGAGGGAAGGATTGTTTCAAAATAAAATAGCTGTTTTTATTTCTATTGGTGAACCACTATTGATTTTGAGGTTTTGATGCCAATGTTGATACACAACACACTGTTTGAGATTCAAAGTCGAGATGCACAATAAAATTCCAGCACAAACTAATATTAGATCATTGTTAAACTAATACTGCTATTGAATACACTCTTTTATTAAGTATTTATACACTGCTGTTCAAAAAAAGTTTAGACTTAGTAAAAAAAAAATATATACTCACCAAGACCATATACCATTTATTTGATCAAAATAGTCAAAAACAATTAAAATGATGTGTTTTGTTTATAAATATTTATATTAATAAATAAGATGGGATTTATTCCCATGAAGACATAGTTAAATTTTTTAATTTAGAATTTTAAATCCCCCCCCCCCAATATTCTTTGAATAGAAATAAAAAAAACTTTTATTTAAAAAAATAAAAAAATAATTTGTAACATTTTACATGTCACAACGTGATGCTTCCTTGATGGATAAATGTATTAATTCAAATATTTAAACATTGAATTAAAATAATTATTTCTCATTATTACGGCTTTTTTGTTTGTTTTTTAAGTATTTCTCTAGTAAATGTTAGATGCTTTTCAAAAAGATTTTTTTTTTATACAATTTAAAATGAAACTAAAATGATTGTCTTAGTGTTAGGAGCATGATTATTAGATTTGAAGTGTTTAATACACAATCAGGGTTGTTTTTTACTTCCTACATTGAAGGAGTGTGTGTTTTCAGGTCTGTACAGACCTTGAATTTGGGGAAATGTGCTGCAGTATGCATAATATAGACGTGTCTGCAGAGTCATTGGTTTGTTCTTTTCTGCTTATCTCTGTAGTGACTCCAGCTGAAGTAAATTAATTTTCATATCAGGCTTAAAGCTTCAAGTTGGCATGTTCGATCATTTTCTTGTCTGTCTTAGCAGCCTGTCAGCTGATGATGTTGTATCCAAACATTAATGGAAAGTTAGCAGATATGCTCTGTTTCTGAATGAATGGACACCCGGTACAGTATTTGCTCAGCTGTATACGGATGTCCTTGCACTACTTGTTTCGACCTAATGGGGGAGTTGTCTGTCCAATTCTTCTTTATTTGTCTCAGCAAGCATTTTTTTATTGCGACATCTGTTCCCTAGTAATGTGTTTTAAGCAACCAACTCGATAATCAGTTGAAATGGGAGCCTCACCATACTTTCCACAGTGATTAATTAGTACACTTTGTGTTTCTGATTTGTTGGTCTTGTAACAGAAAATGAACAAATTAGGTTCTAGTTTTCAAGGGGACGGACATTAATTTTATTCTTTGAAATTTCCAGATTTCCTTAAAAGAAGATCGAGATGCTGCAAAAATGTGTTTGTGGAGAAATTTCTGCAGAGATTTTTCTTTTGTCATAGAATAATATCTTTATCCAGTATAGCAACATTATAACAAGTGACACTGGTTTGATCCAGACAGAAGGAAGCTAAGCATATGTTTAGCTGTGAACTAGTAAAATATTAGTGAATGTTACTGTGTCCTTTGGTACCAAGAATATTCATAAACCGCATGTTAGTCATTCACATTCCTTATGGCCAGGTCCTGCATGTTATTGTGTGCATGCAATTATTTTGGATATATTTTGTTTGCTTTAAATAAAAAAAGCGAAATTGCCTATTTGTTGATGCATGTCTTGGTGAAGTCAGTGTAAACTGACAAGACAAAAACATGTATGTCAGAGTATTATTGTGCATTAGACTTTGTAGTGTGAATAAGTGTTGGGTGGTATGGTCATTTTTCAAATTGTATATATCGTATATGTGTGTAAATATATAGATATATGTATATGTGCTGTGGAAATTCAGTTGCAATTATTAACAGCTGCTGACTTTGTGGCAGGTATTTGTATATGTCATCGTTGCTGATGCAGATATTTCTACAGCATATGCAGCGTGGGATCCATGAACAATCTCTTAGAGTTTAATTCAGTTGCTGTAGAGAAAAGTCTTTATGATGGTGATCATGTGGTAATGTATTCCACAGTGCCATATGTTCGGGAACACTGTGAAAAGATGATGTATAGTTTAAATGAACTTTAAGGTACACTTTTGGTTGCACTTCATATGTTATAGCTGCATGTAAAAGTTTTAATGTACTTGCATGTCTTTACACATGGGATTGCTTGAAGTTGCAGTAGTGAAGAGATGAGTGTGACCTTGTGCAAATCACATCAGGCTCCAAGCTAGCGTCCTATCAGTGTCTTATACACCTGACAGGCTCAGCTGAAAGTGATTGTCATGTTCAGGAATGGACAGAAGTCTGCCACCATGTTCCTCAGCAGGCCGGCCCTCTATGGCACTTTCCTGCTTCTCACTTCTATTTCCGGCCAGTTATCTGGATCACCAACATGGCTGTTGTGGAGTAATGACTGTGTCTGGTTTTCTGTGAGCCGCCGTGGCTGATGTGTGTTACTGTAATGGCTTCTCATGCCCATGGAGGACAGATAGGAGATATTACTGGAAGTGTCTCATTAAATGAGCATGAAATTGAAAGCTGCTTCCCATCTGACAGAGTTTGTGCTGAGCTTTTATCTCCGATGACATATGGTTTGGATTTCACTTTGATAATACAAAAGGATAAAATGATTCCGGAGTCTCTTTTATGGAGTTTGTATGTTCCCTCAGTCTGATTTTCAGAAGTGTCACAATTGTGCAGAAAAAGACAAAAAACAAAGATAAACGAGTAGTTTCCTGGATGTTTCATAATAATATTCGCAATGCCTGAATGAATGTCATCATTGATAATTGATGCACTTGTTTTAATGAAACGGTGTTGTGGGGTTGGATGGTGGACGATCTAGTTTTAAAGGTTGTGTGTCAGTGGTCATTGGACTGTAAAGTTGGCTGCCTGCGCTGCAGTTTGTCAGCATCACGAAAGCTTGTCCTTATCTCTTCATCATTGTCTGTGTTTTGCTTCAGTAAACAGATATCCTGCAACTTTAGCACCAGCATTGATTTATGATCTTGTGCTGAATATATTTAAAAACATTATTTACTGAAAAAAAAAAATACAAACTGAGATTTGATTTGATACAATTTCAACTACTTTTCTTTTGTGTTTATCATTTGGTTTGTAAGTAATGTTCATGTTTTGTATCTTTTGGCCATCTAAAAGACTTCCAGCTCATTGGGTACCTTTTATTCATTATACTGTTCGGATAAAATTCATAGTTCATTCTCCAGTTATTGACCTTTTGGATTTATCTTTACTGCACTGCTGTAAAAATTGCTTTAACCTCTTACCCTTAATATATTTGTAGTAATTTTTTTCCCTTCTAGATGACTGCACGATCCCTGCCAGTGGTACAGTCTGATGAACGACTCCAGCCTCTTTTGAGCCACCTCAGGTAATTGACCCCATTGGAATGTGTATATCTCTTCCGACTAGGGGTGTGACGGTTCGTATATAACCGTGAGACCGGCGGTTATAGTTGAGCACCGTCATTAGAACTCTATAACCGCCAAAACCGTGTCATTAAAATATTTTTTACAAACATTTTTTAGATAGGATCATAAGATGCGCAATATATCGGGAGACATGGTTTTTACCACTTAATGAAGTTTTGTAAATCGTCAGACATGATATTTACCACTTCATAAAATTTTGCTTTGTAGAAAACCTTTCTTAAAAACAAATTTCGTTTTGTACAAATTTTGTCTTAATTTTAATAAATGTTTCATCAACCAATTGCGTGTATTTTAATAAATAAAAAGCAAATATAGCAGACAATGATAACCGACATGGAAGCACCAGCGCGCCGCGTTCACTTGCACTGCACTGTGAACTAGAGCGCATCTCATCGTAAATGAAACTCAGCGTAGGCCTATGCCTCATACAATAGCATTAAATATCTTTGCTGCATCCTTTCTAGAACAGACAATGGCATTTTTTTGCGACTCGCATCAGCAAAGCATTGCATCGCCTTAGACCGCAAAACAATCAGCGGATGGCGGGCGGGTGCGGCTTTGAAATTTGCTCCAAAAACGTTGGCTCGGATGATGAGTTTTGTGACCGATCTCCTTAATAAATGGAGGTCTGAAATCTCTGCCCCTTTACCGATCAGAGCACGCGCTGACACGGAGTTAACCCGCTATCTCCAAGATTTACCAATTGACTCTACGGTAGATCCACTAACCCCCCCCCCCCCGACGGTTATGTTATGAACCGTCACATTTGACTCACGTCATAACCGTCATCACCAATTCTGAAACCGGCACACCCCTACTTCCGACTTTAAAGTATATTTTTTATTATTGCATTGTGATTATTACAGCAGCTTTGTGAAAGTCAGCTATTTTATTCAGACATATCCACATTGATCTTCTCTCTTTTTGTTTCTTAAAAAAAAAAAAATAGGAGAAAAACATTCAAACAATATTTCTTAGTAGTAGCTTGCAATTCTCTTGGCTACCTAAGGATAGATCAGACGGTCAGCTCAAGGCCAGCTTTGACTCCGACTGCCTTCCTTTGTCTCTTGCACTTGCTTTCATTCAGTCTCTTTCATTAATGCTCTAAGCACAGTCCCATTATGATGCACAAAGTGTCTTCCACGTGTGAACCTGGTCTTGCATTTTGGCTGCAGCCCAGCAGGGATACCAGTGTAGTTTAAAGCTGGTGCTCTCAGTCACTGGCCAAACCACTTGCACGGATGACCGTGTCCCTCCACTTGCTTGCAGTGAAGGGGAACAATGGCAGTATTCCCAACAGTCAATTAATTTGCTTTTTGATGGACTCTGAATGAGAGCATTTTAATTGGATGTGTTTTTAGTGGCTGCACAGGATTGGCTAGTAGACGCTTTTACTTTTTCTTAGCACTGGGCAAGCCAGATAAGAGAATGTGAAGGGGCCGGCGTGCAGCTGAACATTGAGGGATGTAGAGGAATGGGAAAGCAGGGTCTGCAAATGGTTAATTATTCATACCCTCACACATGGCCTGAGCAGATGTGGCACTGTTTTGTGGGACCAGAAGAAATCTGCTCCTTTGCACAGGTCCCATTTTTGTATGAGCTACTCCTGAAATTGTTGTGTTTTGGATGTTGTGTAGTATTTGCCATCATCATGATCTCACCATGTCGGTTACTGTTACTAAAAGATTCTATTTTAATATGTTAAAATGTATTTTTGGGTCATGGATCTTTACTCCAGTCTATTCTCTCACATGATCCTCTAAAATTATTCTAATATGCTTATTGAAAGGATCATTTCTTATTATTACTTACTCTACCTTATAATTTCTTAAGTTTTTGCATGAATAGAAAGTTCCAAAGAATAGAAAAATTTTGTGACACTTTTTTTTTTAATCAATTTAATGCATCCTTGCTGAATAAAAGTATACAAATTATTTTGAGTGGTAGTTTAACCATTCTGGTAAAAAGAAAAAGTAAAAAGTAATCTTTCCATTTACATTTAAAAAAATATATTCTGCAACATTCTTGCACAGTCTGTGTGTATATATATTTTGTATTTTTTTTCATCCCACCAATATCAATCAAAATAAATCTTTGTCCTGTTCCTACATTTGGTCCAAAATGATCCTTTGATCATCTTTCTTTTTCATCAAAATTTGCAATACATTATATAAAATTTGCTTCAGTGTGCTAAAACTTTTACTTGCCTAAAAATCCTATTTCAGTCTCTAATATTGCCTCGAACTGAAATACTTTTTAAAAATGTGCCATAGCTAAGAAGCTATCAGGTCTGCATCTTGCAGAATCTGTATTGTTTAGAACTATGTGTTCCACTTAAAGTATTTTGTTCCTCCACCGGAACACAGCAGTGCATTTGAATAAGATTCCTATCAGTCTGTGTTCTACACTGACCTTGTGATTTCTTCTTCACTGTGATTGGCTCTTATAATTTGTTCCCTTATTCTTTTGTTTGTAGCCATGCCTATGTGGGTCAGGACTACAGCATTCAGAAGAACATTGGAAAAATTTCTCTTGAGCAGATTGATGCAGTAAGTAACAACTATAGTTCTTGACAGAGTTGCATTCATTCTCTAAAATGCTATATACATGCTATAAAAAAAACGGAATTTATTTATTTTTTGTCATTTGTCTAGACATTTTGTCACATTTTTACTTACTGATTATTTTTACTTATGTCTGTTCTAGAGACATGTAACAACTTTTTGATAAAGCTCTAATTGGTTTTCTTTTGGAAATATGTTTCAAATTCATACTGAATGCATTTATGACTGTAAAGCATGTCTGTGTGTGTCAAAATCATGATTAAAATGAAATCACAAAATTTGATCAAAGAAATCACGATTTTCGTCCATATCGCACAGCCCTAGTATCCACTAAAAAAAAGTGATCGCACTGGCTCCATATGCACAAACTATTGGATATAGCGCACATTTATCTAGGTTTAACGTTTAAACATTGTTATATGCTTGAACTGTTTTATATCAATAGATTTTATTTAAGGCTAGTTCTGATGATTTGAGAATTTATCAAATGTAGGCTATGATCAGCTTACTGTCTGCTGCTGGCTGCTTGATCATTACTTAAAAAAAACTAAAACTTCTATTTAATGAACAAGAAATGCTCCAATTTTTCTAAATTAATTTAATAAAAAAACAAAAAAGAAATACAATCACTTTGCTATTACATACAAAACTGAACTATTTTAATAGCTGAAACAGTAGTATAAGCTGTTTAGGGAGAAGGGGGAAAAAAGACTGGCTTGGGCCGGTAATTCTTATAAGCTGTCGGACATTGGTCAGGCTAGGGCCCGTGAAGGGCTCTAGGGCTCTAAGCCTGATTATCCCGCCACCAGGCAAGTGGATCAGAGTGCAGATCAAGGGCTTCCTCCTGCAAATACCTTGCGACTTCAGTATATGCACAGATTCTTTTTGGGACTCTTTAGGATTTTTTGTATTTATTGAACATTATCTGTAGACATACTGAAACCTAGCCTGGTGATTAAAAATGATCGTACACACACACACACACACAAAATAAACCTCCCATATGTTTAATGGACTGTCCCTCTCCCTTGCGCAGGAAACAGTTTTTTTTTTTTTTTTTTTTTTTTCTCTCTAGAAGCCCCTTGAACATATGATGGAACAGTGACGTCTGCAGATGTATGGCTGTACACTGTGCATTTTACATGAGTGCTCAGACCTTAGATATAGGCTATATATAAAAGCTGTTTCTAAAGCTTTTGCTGTGTGGATAAACAAATAGGCTAATAAATATATTCAAATATCAGACAAAATTGCGTTGCAGCCAATCCTTTAAATTTTAAGGGATTCAGAACAGAGCAACATAAAGACCTGAATATATGATCAGATATACAATTATAGGACAAAGTTTTACATATATATGCTATTATAATTTGTGTTTTATTTTTTAATTGTACCGAATTATAAAATAAAACGCAAATTTTAATTGGGGCTGTTTTAGGCCTTTCCTTATTTTTATATTTTAGACATGCGTCTCTTCATTGTATGTGCTTTTAGAGAGAAATGCATGAATTTCACAGTGAAAGAGTTTGATATTGTGAGTGTACACAAACAAAAGTAGACCTTTACAGTTTGGAATGGCGTATTACTCTTATGAGCAAAAATGACTGCCTATTTTAATTTGTTTCCACTGTTGGAAAAAATGCAAGTGATAGCCCTGGCGCCTCTATGTCCTGCAGCTTCCACTCTCCGCACAAACGATTGGATATGCATCTAACGACGCACATTTATCGAGGTTAAATGTTTAAACTAACAATTATATTTCAGCTCAGGGCTGGTTGTTGTTTCAATTAAGTGGCTCATCAGCACATGCAAAATTGTATCCTTCACGTTTTGCTTTTATTTGAACATTATTTGATGCATGGAAATCGCTTATAAAGCAAGCCATTTTCAATAATCAGTCTTCTCTTTTCTTCGCTTCCACCAGCTCTCGGGCAAGTCGTTTCCTCTGTGTATGAGGCATCTCCACAAGGCATTGAGAGAGAACCACCACCTGCGGCACGGTGGACGCATGCAGTATGGCCTCTTCCTCAAGGGCATTGGTCTTACTCTGGAACAGGCCCTGCAGTTCTGGAGGTCAGAGTTTGTCAAAGGGAAAGTCGATGCAGACAAGGTAAGGCTTCTACTTTAGCCTGTACTCCCTCACTTTGTCCCGGTTTCCACTGGTTTTTGTCCCCAGGCAGTTACTTAAGCAAATGTTTGTGTTTCTGGGAATTCTTTGATGTTCTACATTTTTTGCTGATGCCATTCTCTTTCTTCATCCCTCAATAACTCTTGAGAGGGTCACCCAAATGAACGAGAGAAGATATTAGAAGGCCAAGTTATTTATTTTGATGCTGGAGATAATTTGCCAATCTTCCATCGTGTCCTTAATTACAATTCTAGAGAGGCACGTAAGATCGTATTTTTTGCGCATGGTACATTAAACAAGAAAATTACACACCCCATCTTAGACCTGTTTCCCTCCTCCATGCACTCCGCAAATGAGTGCTTATTCCCAGCTGATACTCAATCAAGGAGAAACGAATGAATTTCACATCCTTACCTGAGAATGGCCGTCCTGTCGGGCATGCTTTTGAAATTATCGTCAGTCTCACGAGAGCTCAGTACCAGCTCAGAAATAACTTATTACATGCTGAATTTCTCTCTGGCTGCTCCAGCTGTTCTGGAACTCCCAGTTTTATGTTTTCTTGTGTCTTTTGGGATTGTAGCTGCTTGGTTTTTGACAGTTTTCTAGGGATGCACCAACATTACATTTTCAGGCTCTATAACAAATGATAACTTATAACAACTGATAGCTGTTGATTAAAAGTTCACAATATGGACTTTGCATATTGGTGAACTGAGCAATTAAACTAACTGACTAGCTAAAATTAATTTTCTTAATTATCAGTCAATCATTTATTGAGTCTCAGCGGTCCTTGTGCTGTGTGGACATATGGTCTTAAAAAGTTTCTTCTTGTTGTTGTAATTCTAACCATTGACAATTTGTGTGTAAACGTTTCCTTCAGTTTTTTTCCCCCTCATAAGCATTAGAGGATTTATTAGACGGTATTTGTGTCAGCAGCTCAGATATCAAATATGCAATTGATCTACTTTAGTGCACAAGTGTATGACTGTCCAAGAAATTTAAAAATGACAGAGCGTTGCTAAGCGGTGGCATATTTTCTGTGTCAGTGGCAGAACTTCAAGGGAAATCTTCTGAAACTCTCTGCCTGCTTGGATGCTTTGGAAAGATGTAAAGTATTCATGACTGGTACAGGACAGCATTTTGTTATTATGTAACCTATACAAATCCTACTACAAATCATTTATACTATTTGCATTTAATATTCAGTTAATTTTTGGACTGAGGCAACATGATTCAATTGTACCAACACAGTGAATGCAAACAAGTACCCTGAAATGGTTTTTGTCATGTTCTGATAAATGCATTATTCATGGGTAGATACACACATGGGTAGACACTCTAGCAATAACATGGTAGTTTTTGATTGGTCTACAGCATCTTTGGGTCATTTTCTACAGAGAAGTGCTTTTTGTAATTTGGAGGAAATAAGACGTCAGTTTACTTTCGAAAAAGCAATGAAAAAGGATCAAGAGGACAGACAAGATGGGAAATGTTTTACCAAGCACCTCTACAAAGCAAAGTGTAAAATAACCATGAACAGCTGGACTTTAACAATGTAGTGTAACATTTTAAAATGTTAAGATTGTTCAACAAATGATGTTGACTTTTGGCATTTATAGTAAATTAAAGTGTTCATATCATAACCCAAAAAAAAAAAAGTTAGTTGTAGTAAGTTTGATCTTAACAAAAGTGCTGTTCCACTTTTTTCAGCAGCCTTGATTCCCGAAGCATTTTTCCCATAGGAATTACAGGATGTTACAGAACTGTTTTGGGACAAATTGCTTCTAGCATTCTCTGATTGTTAGAGATTTATTAATAAATCATGGGTAATTGTTGTTTTTCACCAGGAATTAAGTAAAATAGTATAGACTGATGGCTTGAACTAAAAGCATATGCCATTGATTAACAACCTCAGAGAGCATAACAGGCCTATCTTTAAGTTATCGTTAAACATAAATTCCACTATGGAGTGATGAAAATGAATGTGGTTTTTAATTCCGGAACCCCACGTAAGCATTGTATATATGTATTACATATATACTGTGTAAATTCATTATACTTTTTTTTTTTTTTTTTTTTTTTATGCCCTCTACACACATTTTTTTGGTCTTATTTTAGTATGTGGATAAAATCAGTGTACACATGCCACCCTACATGTAAAGACCAGTGCCCCTGTGCAAAGCAATTACATTTTCTTGTGATAGAATGCCCAGGAGCTGTGTATTCAAGCACTATCCCAGTTCTTGCTGCTTTACCATAGCAGTAGCTTAAAATAAGACCCGCAGGACAAGAATAGTTTAGCAGTGGCCAGCCTTCAGAAAATCAGAATCCAGGGCCCAATTTAGTTATAAAAAGAAATGCTGCGGTACAAGACCATCTGAAACTTCTGTGCACAGTCGAGTGGAAAAATCTAATATTCATATCCTGTGTGCCCTGTTCTTTGTTTTTGTCCTTGCTCTTAACATGTTCCCTGAAGCAAAATCCAAGTACAGATATAGTGAGCATGGAAATGAATGAGTACATTTGGATGGGCATGTCAACGTAGTCTAACCCTGCAATGGAATGGCTTTCCATCCAAGGTGTTTATCTGCCTGTGGCCAAAGTTGGTGGGATAGGATCCAGCATTCCGTGTCCCTACTAGAAGCAGTTTGAAAAATGGATGATTGGAAGTAATTTTGAATTTACAGTACATTATCTTTTACATTTACATTTATCGGTCAAGTTTGGGGTCAGGATTTAAAAACAAAACAAAAAAACTTTTATTCAGCGAGGATTCATAAAAACACATGAAGGTATTTTTTTTTATTTATTATTATTATTTTTTTTAATAATAAATGCAGTTCTTTTGGTACCATATTAGCTTATATGTTGATATTGTATATTTTTCATTATTTTAATATAAATTCACTTTTAAATAAAGTGTTTAGTAACACTGTTCAGTGTAATTTTTAGCAAATCCAAAAAAATAAAATATATATACATTTTGATGATTTACATAGTAATTTTGTTATTCTTACATCAGCATTTAAATGACTGATTTTATTTTTCAGTGTTTTATTTCTAATTTCTTTAGACAAATTGGTATAGAATTTTAATGCCGTAATACCGTAATTACTATTACCGCAATGGTGCAAATTGTCAAAATCTTTTTGGAACCGTTCATGTGCAAGTAAAAAGCTTTCACAGTTTGCTGCCTCTACTAAAAGTTGAAGTAGCTCTCTTAAGCACCAAATATTTGCCTTGCTGCACCAAACATGCTCGAGTTTAAAGAGGTGCTTTTGCTTTGACTACTACTAAGCCACTTTCACAGACTCAAAAGCAGTCAGAGCTTGTACATTTACAAATATTCCTTCTCTTAGCCGCCAACTATTCCTCTGGAAGAAGTCAGGAGGTGAAAAATAAATAAATAAATGAAAGAACACATCGAGACAAACACATTCTCCGGTGGTCACGCACCGCCACTTGCAAAAGTGCCCTATTTCCAGGGTGGCTGCGTCTCGCTCAGTCTGCCCTCTCAGGTGGAACTCAGTCCTCCCATTCACAGAGAACACATTCTTGCTTACAAACCAGCGGATGGTGGAGTCGGTGGGATGCAGGTCACAGCTCTGTGAGTGATGTATGCAAGGTGTCAAGGAAATCAGATGACATACAGCCCCCATTAGCATTCCACTTTCACTGGCAAATACAATCACCACAACACCTCAGTCTGGACCGCTTGTTTTAATTTAG
>NW_020524771.1:0-65382 GCF_003368295.1 Carassius auratus | reverse complement strand
GGAGAATTCACTCTCTCTTAAGGACCGCGTGTTTCCTCTCTCTTTCTTATTCTAATGTTTTTATCTTTACCCTAAAAAGTGGATATTTGCATAATTATATGGAGTAACTCAAGTATTGTTGCATGTATCCGATGAAGGATTCAATTAACCTGCAGCAGACCTGTGAATCTAAACAATACACTCAAAACACATGAATGAATCACTAATATGTGTTAGACGGTGGCTGTTTTTGTGCTTAAAGTAAAGAAAGTTCTGTGAAGAAGTTAGAGAGCAATCTATCTATCACTGGTGTCTAAACCAGACTCTAAATCGGATCTGACTCAAAAAGATTCACGAACCCACTCCGAAGGTCAAATAATTCACAAACCATCATTTCTGAATTCAGACTACGCGGCCCGTAATGCAAATCATTCGATTCAGATTGGGACTCGAAAATCATGATTCCCCGAACCTGCTGCGAACTTCTGATCTGAATTAAAAGATTCATAAACCTGTTCTAAACTTCTGATTTTAAAGGGTTAGTTCACCCACAAATGAAAATTAGCCTGTTATTTACACACTCTCAAGCCATCCTAACTGTAATGACTTTCTTCTTTCAGATGAATCCAATCGGAGTTATATTAAAAATTGGAGTCAGAGACAGTTTTCTGTTCAACAGTACAAAACACATTAAACCAAGTGCAAGCATTCCATAATTTAACTTAATTTAATTTAAATAAAGATCCTCATGTAGTGAACCCATGCATTTTGTAGAAAAATACCCATATTCAAATGTAATAAACAATTTCCAATCAACTATTTGAGATGCAGCGAAATAACAACAACACATATATTTAATTTTGTTCTAAATTATTGCTAGGGGACAATTTAGTAGTCGCTGGATATAAATACGGATATGTGTCGCTACTAAATTCTGGGCCCTTGCATCCATCCATCTATCTGTCTGTCAGATTTATATTATCTAAACATGCATACATGATATGTTTTGCATTCATCTGAAATGAAATCCCTAGGGTCTCATACCTGCTCTAATTTCCAGTGGAATTCAGCCGGTCTGAAGGAGTCCGTCTGAGTGTAGTCCGTCCTCAGCAGGAAAACCAGCCTGCAGTTATGCACATACAGAGAGTAATGGTGCCGGTTCATCTCTGAGAGAGACGGAGAAAGTGATAGAGACAGAGAGACAAAGAGAGCACGGAGAGGTCAAGAGACAGACAGAGAATACAATTACCTCTTGACATACAAGATAATATCGCTAAATTGAACCTGAGAGAAAAGAAACGGCACCCATTTGGTGTGTGTTTATCTGTATAGAGATCCTGACAGGAGAGGAAGTAGAACTGCAATCGTCCAGTACAAATGAAATTGTGATCTAACAGTTTCCCTCTTCAGTCCTAATGAAAGTCCAGGGTGAACCTCCATGTCCTGGCTGGTTTTTGCTAGCTAGCAGACCAGCAAGGGTTTTCTGCTAAAGGCTTATCGTGGACTTCTTGGTGACTAAGCTAGTTATACTCTACTTGAAACTTTCTGTGTGAAATACAAAACTTTATGTATAATGCATTATAAAGGTATTCATAATGTACGTTGTGATGGATATATCTGGTTAATAATAACTGTCACCAAAGTTGAAATGCATTATAATATTAGGTTTGTTTGTCTTGTGTTGTAATTCATTATACAAATTACTATACTTTCTTAAGATTTAAAGTATTCTAATGTATTATAACTGTGGTTACAAATATTCACGAGAGCATACAATGCATTATAAGGTGAATTCAAAGCAATAAACTACTTTTGTAATGCATTATATATAAAGGCTTTAAGTAAAGTGTTACCAAGCTTTCTAGCAAGCCATGCTCAAATTCCATTGGACAATTAGAAATAGACACGAATGAGATAATAGTGGGAAAAAGCAAAAGTAAAAAGCTACATTTATAGCAGATTAAATAAGTCTTAAAATAATTTGATGAGAAATTTGTTCACATCAATTAAATTTTTAATAATGAATTATGAAAAAAAGAATATATTTATTTTTTCAGAATATATATATATATATATTATATATATATATATATACTTTATACATAATGTAGAATAATTAGTATAATTATATAATTCTATTGCATTTATTTAATTTAATTTATTTTATTAATTCTTTGTGCATTTATTTAATTTTAATTTAGTGTTTAATAAAATGTATTAGATTTTATTATTTTATTTATTACTATTATTTTATTATATTAATTCATTAACAAGTAAATTATTGAGATTTCAAGAGTTTTATTGGACTTTATTCCTTAGGTTAAATCTGGGAGGTATGAAACTCATATGCTGTAGGAGAAACAACAGAGATCTCATTTGTGATGGCAGGATTTATAAGATAGTCTTTTGAGCAGGTTTCTCCTCTTCTCATTCAGTTCTCGCTCTGTCTCACCTGTTTTGTCAGAGTTGCAGAGCAGCGTTTCTTTCTCGGCTCTCTGTCCCGGACTCGGCCCGTGCTTCATCCATGTGGTTATGGTGAACTGATGGGTTAGATTCTGCGGGACGACCCAGTCTGGGATCTTGGCAGCTTGACGACCATCAAAGCGGTATGTGAGGTCACTGTCCCGGCCGCCATCCATCACAAGAATCGCCGTCCAATTAAAAAACACTGCTGGAGGCCGGGCAGGAGATCCGTGCTTCCTGATGAAGCTCCTGGTATGATGCCAGTTTAGAGATAAATTGATCACTTGAAACACAGATCACATTTGAGGAAGTTTAAATGGACTTGGAGTTTAAAGTCCAAATGAAAAGTCTTACAGAATTTGGTGTTAATTCGTACAGTAATACATAGGGTTATTAAAATGCTTAAAATGAACATTGTGCCATAATGATGCATTAAACAAATTTTATGTAATATATACTTTGTATATAGTAAAATAATAATTTTATTAGTATATATATATATATACACACACACACACACACACACACATATATATATATATATATATATATATAATGATTTAATTTATTTAGATATGTTTTTCAAATGTTTTTGCTTTTATACACATATCTTTTAAAAATCATTCATTAAATTTTTATATTTTGTTATAAATATATAAAAATTAATAATCAATTTCATCTTAAATTATACTTTCAATTAAATAAATAAATAAATATATATGTGTGTGTGTGTGTGTGTGTGTGTGTGTGTGTGTGTGTGTGTGTGTGTGTGTGTGTGTGTGTGTGTGTGTGTGTGTTAATATTAAAAAAATATATTTTTCTTTTTTACAAAAATGAAAAGAAAAAACATTATTTTAATTATTAAAGATAATTATATAAAAAATAAAAAAAATTCCACTGCCTGTCATCTTAAAATAGAAATCTTACGATGACTTCAGTTCAGCTTTTATGTGTGGGACTTCATTATCATATCTTTCATTATCACACCATTAATATGACTCTTCAGCCCATAGAGTCCAATGCATTAGGATATTCTGACACATGTCATATAAAAGGACTGTTAGTCTTCTTGGAGATCTGTGATGAGCTGCCTTTTTGTATTTTATGGCTTCATTTGTAGATTCTCAAGACTCTGATATGAATGAATTACACTGCTAATGATTCTGCACTGAGACACATACCTATTCTAGGACAAGGGTGGAGGTTTTGTCTGACTAGTTTAGCCCTCAGGCACATTTGGTAATTAAAGCGACCCGAGAGAAATGAGGAAGCGTGCAGTGGAATAAATAGCTGTTAATCATACCGCAGAGCTTCTGTAAGGATCGTTCAGAGTAAGACTGTCTGTCACAGCCTCTCCCAGCAGCGCTCGTCTCCAGCTCCACTGTGGCCCTGATCCACGACACCGATCCCGCACATGTCTCCAGGTGCATCTTGGGAAATAACAGCTTACTGCCCGTTCCTGGTTCATAGTCAACGAGCTTGCTCCAGCCTGGGAAGAAAGAAAGTTAGATAATGGTTTGATAAAGATCTTAAATATGAGTGATAATGTCACTGTGCTGGAAAATTAAGATATTGAGGTCACAGTATTTTCCAGACTTCCACACAAGTAACAAGTCAGTTCCTCAAGATGACGTGCATTTCAAATATACCTTGAAGAAACGTAACCTGCTTCTGTGCATGAGCAAAAACATTCACAATTTAAAACTAAGTGATTACCACTTACAAAGAAAGAACTGTGGCGGGAGTATAATATACTGTATAGTGATTGTATTAAATGGAAATATCATGGTACACCATCAAAGAGTAGGTACCATGGTTTACTATATAGTGTACAAAACATACAAAAAAAAACAAAAACAACACTTAAGTCACAATTTATTTTAAGGTCCAATTTTCGCCAATAACAAACCATTTACTACGACTTTTCCCTCAATGAACTTCTAACTTGCTGCTCATTGATAGTTAGCTGTTAAGTATATATGTATTGGGATTAGGGATGTAGAATATGATCATGCAGAACATGTGCTTAACAAACTGCCAATATGTTAATAATATGTATGAGAATTAGTCCCTTTACTGAAGTTTTACCAAAAGCAGCTTAACACAGAAACTCAAACAGTCTCCTTTGTTCCTTCTTTACTCCTAAATGGTGCATATTTGTACCTTAGAGTAGTAATTTGTACTCTTATGTTACTATTGTTGCACATTGTTTCTCTAACTGTGTATAAGCATGTCATTCTTGCATTATCAGCTGTAGATAAATCATTTTAGACAGCTGTGTTAGAGTCAACATGAAGTGCAGTTCATAACCAATTTTACTTCCACAATCTGATGCATTTTAGAGTGACAGGATATTCAACAAGAAAAATGTCACTATTTAACACTGAAACAACTGCACACAGGTCAGGGTTAAAACATATTGAATTGATTACATTTCTACCCTTGACAGCTTTGTTTTGGAAAATATGTCAGCATTACATTCTCATATTTGCTGAAATCTGTGCATTATTCTCAACAACTAGACTTCTGGAGAAAATGTGAGACAAAAGCAGAAATTAATATTCTGTTATTTAAAAATTGCTGCACTTTAATTTAAATAAAGATTTAGCTAAATCAACACAACTGCTGAACCTTTTAACATAATTGTGTTTAATTTGCTTAAATATGTGAAATTAAAGCTTAATTAATTTGTATTGGGACTACATGAATAGCTGTTTAAAGAATGAGCTAAAATTGCAAGTTTGATTATTAGTTTCCAGCATGCTTTGTCTAGGACAGAATTGGTAATGCTGTAAATGTTGGAATTAAGAGTTATTTTATGAGTATTTATGAGTACAAGGAAATCCCTGTTTAAAATGCCAGGAAGGACTTGGTTATTGTTACTTCATTTAGTCAACATAGCTGTGCTAATATCAGTGCGGTGACAAATTAAAAATGTATGTCTACAACTAAAATAATAAAGCATATAAACACTTGCCTTAATGGAGTCAAACAAAAAGTATGTACTTATTAACTTTCATTTTACTTAGTTAAACTGGTTTACACAATTACATGTGTGATATTTACTTAAATTTGTCATTTTAATAAAAACATACCTGATATATAGTCAGTAGGTTCACCCTGAGTTTACATTAAATATAATATTATAAATTCAGCACAGTCAGTCTTTGGTATTTTTTGGAGCACAGATATGACAAGTAGCAAAAGATGTTTTATGTAACTAACTGAACAAGCACATTTGTTTGTTTTTTAATGAAGAATAATTATTTTCTTTTTGTTTTATTCAGTTATAATTTATTATATATTTGAGGTCTGTTACCCAGAGCGTCTGGCGGGATATTACATTATTCCGGATACATTGTGGCTGTAATGAATTCTATAGCCAGTGGTTATTTAACATGGATTTATGGGTGAAAAATTAAAACGGTGGACAGTATTAAATGGATTGTGTAAACATGCATTCACATACAGACCTCACAAATATTAGCTCACACACAAACACCCAATGAGCTGCTGGGTTTGGGAATTTGCAGCTGAAAATGATTATTTTATGGATGGAGGGAGCCTAAAGGTAACAACAAAATGTGTGTGTGTTTGTGTGTGTGTGTGTGTGTGTGTGTGTGTGTGGACGGTGCATGTCCACCCCTGCTGAATTATTCACCCTTGCTTATGAGACACAACGGGGAGCTGTTTACTTTTCTCTCTCCTTCATGCTTTTATGTCAGATGTGAAAAAATGGCCTTTACTCAAGTTGTCATCATCCAGTGGGCTGGAAAAAAAATTGGCCTGAAGCTTCTACCAAATGTGTGTGCGTTTGTGTGTGTGAGTAAAGAGGAACATGTTTTGTGTCTCCAAACTCACCTGGGGGACAATAACATCAGAGACACATCAAAGTGCATTCTGGGAGACACAAACTACTCTAGACCAAAAGTTTACTTGATTTTATCCACTGGGAATTGACTGGATGGTAACAATGAAGAGGAGGAAAAATTAGAGTTTGATGACGTTAGCAGACAATTAAAGTTTGAGGGGCATTTTAATTAAAATGCAAACTTTTTTTTGGTTTTAGAATAACATGCACAACTGATTTGTGCACAATAAGACCAGAGACATGCATTAAAGGGCCATTTAATGCAAAAATGTCACAATTTAAAGCAGTATTTTAAAGAATATAACTTTTCAGATAAATTTTTTTACATTTTGACAGGAGAAAGAACATCATACATGTTTGAACTGGAATGATATGAGAGTAAATAAATGATGACAAAATGTAAATTTTTGGGTGCACTATCACTTTAAGAATATAAAAGTTTAATTGATCATTTTGATTGAATGTTGACTTTTAAAAGCTTCTATTTTATACATTCATGTTTTTGATCAAATTTAAGTTTTTTTTTTTTCACTTCAGTTCTTTGATGTTTAATTCTGCATAAACTTGGGTTACAACTGAGAACGAGAAACGCTTGTTCATGACTGTAGCTGGGAAACAACTCACGAAGAGATGTAAAAAAAATGGAAAGAGCTTTTTAACATAATTTTATGATATTGTTGCTATTTACTTCTCATCATGTGCAGAATGAAAAGTGCCTTTCTGCTTTCATATCAATGGAGAGACTGCGAGAGATGAAAGCCTTTTGGCAAAGACTATTTCTGCAGAGACAAGCAGCAATGAGAAATGCATTTTACTTTATTAGACAAATGATAAGATATTGACGCAGCTGACTTCTGCAAACTAGGCCAGATTGCTTTCATACCAAAGCTTACTGGAGTTTGCGTGAAGACTGAATGTATCTAAATGAATCAAATGCAAAAATCAAATCAGCCTGAGGTTTATTCATTACACTTTTCGGTGTGAAAAGGCTTTTACATTTGCTATAAATAGAACTTCTTATATTAAAAACAATTTTTGTATTTAAAAAGTAACGCGAAAGTAACGCAATTGTAACGCAAAAGTAACGTAACACATTACTTTCCATAAAACATAACTAAGTAACGTAATTAGTTACTTTTTCAGGGAGTAACGCAATATTGTAATGCATTACTTTTAAAAGTAACTTTCCCCAACACTGATCATATGAAAGTGTGTGAGTTAATTCAGATGCAAGCCTCCTGCGGCAATCAAAAGCAAGAAAAATGCACAAACCTACAGAAAAAAAGAAAATAAAAATGGTTGCAGAGAGATGGAAGCGGGTCAATACTATATTGAGTTTAAAAGCAAACAAAAATAGCTTCAAGGGAAAAGAAAGAAATGGATAGAAAGTGACAGGAAATTCAAAGCACAGAACCAGCTCTTGATTGTGTGTGTGTGTGTGTGTGTGTAATTTCCTCACCTGAATCTGGTTTTAGACAGAGAATCTGTCATGCACAGATCATAGGAAATGTCTGGAATGACCAGAACTGTACCAGAACTGTATTTTGATTGTTTGTGTATTTTAGAATTGAACATGCATCTAATTCCCACACTTACATAGGTTTTGTTATATTGATTCATTGTATCGATGAAATAAGTGAACATGCACACTAGTGTTGGGCAGTAACTAAATAAAAGTTCTAGTTTTTATGTTGCGTTGTATGGAGCAAACAGTCTTACAAGCTGAGGTGCTTTCTTAAACTCTCCTCATTTTAGTAAACCAGTAAAGATTCAGATCTGAATCTGAATGGTCTGTCAGATTCAAACAGAACTACACCACCTTCAGTATAAGTTTATTTTTAAACATGCTAATTTAGGAGCAGGTTTATCTTTAAATAGTTTAAATTAAGTAAAAGTAAAACTATTAAAAATTACATTTACATGTATACATTTAGCATGCAGACACTTATATCCAAATCATCTTATATGCTAACAATGATCAATGATCAAATCAAATTATTAAATGGAAAATGGAAAAATCAATGAAAACAATATATGTTGCTTTTGTAACTAACTGAAATAAGTTTAAGATTAAATACTAAATTACTGAGACTAAAACTTAACATTATAAAAATAACAAATGCTGAATTACTAAATAAACTGAATAAAACTATAAATTAAAATGAAAACAGAAAATAAAATAAAAAACTATAATTAATAATTTATTAATAAAAGAAGTTAATATTACAATGATATATAAAAACAATAGAAACAATTATTTATAAAATGAACTACTATATATATATGAATAAATACTATAATAGTATATATATATATATATATATATATATATATATATATATATATATCAAAACTAAACTAAAATAACACTGAAAATTATTTAAAACTTATATTCTAAAAACTTTACAACAGTCCAGCTATACAGTCTCATAAAAAGGGTATAAAACTGTCATTGCAGTAGATTTTTTTGTTTTTTAAGTACTTAATATGTACCTTTAAGGTACAGAAATGTACCATTTAGGAGTAAATAAGGCACCTTTAGCTTTTGTACCTTAGGGCGCTGGCCCACTGACAGCTTTGTGACTTTTTTATGAGAGTATACAGAAAACGCTCGAAAGTGCACAATTTGGTAACTTGTAAATCTGACTTTTCTCCCTGGTGGACCACTGAAGCCTGACCATTTTCACATGCAAACTGTGTCCGAGACTAAAACATTTCCAGATCTCACCCTGCCATCCAGGCTTGCAGACGGGTTTGACGTGGATGTGTACGACAGCGTCCTGCGCCGCTCTCTTCTGACCGCAGTCGAACGCCGTCACACGGATTTTATAATGTGACTTCTTATCAAAGCTCAGGCTCTCTGTGTTCCTGATGTTACCTGCACGCAAACACACTTTTAAATACAGACAGAAAAGTGCTGTTGGCATGTGTTCCCTGTATGTTTGTGCACTAACCGTTGCGGTCTACAGCGAAGGCTGTGTCCTGAGAGCTGATCTGGTAGTTGCAGATCTGGCTGTATTGTGGAGAGCAGTCCTGGTCGGACGCCTGCACCTGCAGAATACTGTCATACACTTTGCCCTCGGTCACCGAGCCGTGATACTCCCGCTGACCGAACACGGGAGAAAACTCGTTCACATCTCCCACCTGCACATGCACCACAGCCCTGAGAAAGAGAGAGAGAGAGAGAGAGAGAGAGAGGTTTTTATTGCTTCTTCATTGTCCAGGAGACTTCATGGAGAAAAGATACTCACCTTCAGGTCATGTAAGATGAAGATGAGTTTGTTTTTTTATTGGAACAGATCTGAAATGTAGCATTACATCATTTGCTGACCAATGCAGTGAATGGGTGCAGTCAGAATAAGACTTTAAACAGCTGATAAAAGCATGACAATGCATTTTTGTAAGAATCAAAGCCGTCATGTTTTTAACATTAAACCATTGCTTCATGTTAAACTATAAGTTTTCTATGCATAATATTGCTCCCTCCAGTAAAAAAACTCATCTACATCTGGGATGACCTGATTTGTTAACAAATGTAAATGTTTTTGTGGTGAACCATTACTTTAAGTCTCAAATTTGTTTAAGGCACTTCTGCTGATTGCAGAATATATTGCTTTTAGCAAATCTGAGCACAGTTTGAGACATTGTATTAAATTTCAAACTAGATAAAATGAACAAAAGTCCCAAATGAGATCGTATTCATTTCATTTGTATTGTAGCATTATTTATATAGGCTACCATTAGACTATTCATTAATATTTTGAATATTTTTACACTTTCAGTTTTCATTTTAATTTGAATATTAAAAACGGTATATAAATTGTTCTTTCAACATTCATCTTTAATTTTTTTTCCATGTTAGTTTTGAACATTTTAGTGCTTCAGCGTATTTTATTTCTGTTATCCTTCAAAGCAACACTTCCCAACTTTAGTTTACATTTACTATTTCACTAATATTTATATTATATTATTTTAATTCACAGACAATAATATCTATTGTTTCTCTCAGACAGTGATGGATTAAATGGAGAATAATGCAGATTTCTCCCCAAGAAAAATACTCCAGTCTCCTCTCTACATTCTTTAAATTTCCTTCTCTACATATTTTTATAAACCTATTAAAAGAGAAACTATATGTCAGGTTGTGTTTATCAGAAAAGGAGCACGGTCGGCTGCTTTTTATTTAGTGATTTTATGGAAACATGGCATAATAGTGCACCACAGATCTGACTGCAGAGTTATTTGTGTGTTTTAGGGGACCAACCAGCAAACAAAGACCATTTAAATAGCATCTAGAATGAACATTTACAGGTCAACTGTCAAAAACGATTAAAAGTAAGAAGTGATAAATCAAAATAGTCTGCTGCTTTAGAAATAATACTAAACTAACTTTAAAAAGAACTGACCAGAGGAGATGATTTTTATTCATGCCATTTTGACGAAATGCTATGTAAATCAGACTTTGCTTTTGCCAATGCAGTCGCCTTTGCTGCAGGTCTTGTGTTTTTTGCATCTTTAATTATAATGAGAAATTATTTGTGGTCCAGATCTGAACTAATTAGCATTCTCTGCTTAAGAAGATACTTTTTTCCAGAAGAAAATGCTTCAGAAGTGTCCATTTTTTCTGTCCAGGAGAAGCAGCGAACATGCTAAAGAGATCTCGTTTGTGATTTCTCTCTCCTGCAGGTCGTTAGAAAGTCTTAGAAAGTCTTCAGGGAAAGAAATACATAAAAAAAGAAGTCTGAAAGAAAAAAAGTGCCTCCAGGTACCCTCACGGCCAGTCTTGGCACACTTTTGTGAGCTGAAAATACCAGAATAACAAGCTTGCATCATTCATGTCAAAGACAGCATGAAAAGTGAGTAATACTTTGCAAAGGGCAACAGCTCGTCTGACAAATGACAGGATTTCAAACACCCCTCCTAATCTGTGTTATAATGTTAAAGGGGGGGTGAAATGCTATTTCATGCATACTGTTTTTTTACACTGTTAAAGAGTTGGATTCCCATGCTAAACATGGACAAAGTTTCAAAAATTAAGTTGTACGTTTGAAGGAGTATTTTTGTTCCCAAAATACTCCTTCTGGTTTGTCACAAGTTTCTGAAAGTTTTTTTCGAGTATGGCTCTGTGTGACGTTAGATGGAGCGGAATTTCCTTATATGGGTCCTGAGGCACTTCTGCCGGAAGAGCGCGCGCTCCCGTATAGCAGAGCACTGAGAGCACAGACATTCACTGATCAGAGCGAGAGCGTCGAGAAAAGTCACAAAAGAAGTGTGTTTTTGGTTGCCAGGGCAAGACAACCCTGCACAGATTACCAAAAGAGAAACAGCATTAAGGGACCAGTGGATGGAGTTTATTTTTACAGAGCATCAATGGAGTTGTGCAAGTGTTTTTGTTTGTTCCCTGCATTTCGAAGATGCTTGTTTTACAAACAAGTCCCAGTTTGACGACGGATTTGTGCATCGTTTATTTCTTAAGGATGATGCAATCCCAAAGAAAAAGGGTCACGATCGTGTGTTGGAACCGCAGGCGGTGAGTAAAACTGCTTCAAATATCTCTGCCTCCTTGTTATTGCGTCCCCTCCCATGCCAGAGACCCGGGTTCGAGCCCCGCTCGGAGCGAGTCGTTGCTGCTGCTGCTTTCGTTCAGTTTCAGCCTCTGGATCTGATTCTGGATCATAAATAAACGGCTGAATCTGACTGTTAGCCATGGTTTGTTTTGGATGATGTTTTTTTCCTCACGGTAATGTCACAGTTTCCACATGCTCTCAACGCAAAAGCCTATTCGCGCTCGTGATTCTTTAGCTCCGCCCAAACGTCACGCCTCCAGCCGGTCGTGTTTTTCCGAGAAAAATCGGTACAGACTATCTTTCTCTTATGAATATAATAAAACTAAAGACTTTTTGGATTTATGAAGGATGCAGTACTACTCTATATGTACTCAAGATTAACAGGATATTGAGTGAAAACGAGCATTTCACCCCCCTTTAAAAACCAGAACATACGCAAACACATTTATATATGCATTAGGCATGAAATCTCTAGTAAAGCAGTGTGATTTTGCAGCTTTGCAGCCCTTCAGAGTCTAATATCTCACTATAATCCTTTATCCATGCGTATGTGTGTGTGTGTGTCATCCGAGCTGTCAAAGCTATGTACAGTAATCATGTATGGATTAAAGAGACACAGAGTAATGAGGAAGGTCCCTCTTTCTCTTTTCTCTTTTTTTTTCTCTCTCTATAGTTTCATCACCAACCTCGTTTCTCACCAATCTCATTCATTCACAAATGTCTTTAAGTCATTTTGTTTCAAAGGACTTCAGTCTAGCTCACTGCCTTGGCTCTGTTAAAGGGTCTTTATGTGGATATCTAAAGAGAAGCGTCTTTGGCTCTGGGCGTCTGCAGGTAAACAGGTGCAGCGTTCATTAGTAAGAGCTCTTCAAAGTTTTAACGCCTGAAGGTCAGACACCTGCTTTTCATTGTCAGCTCTGAGATAAAAACATGCAGTACTGTATATACACTAATGTAAGAAGAAGTTTCTTATGCTCATCATATAGGAAAATTGTGAAATGTTTGTACAATTTGAAATAACTGTTTTCTATTTTAATATATTTTCAAATGTCATTTATTCCTGTGATCAAAGCCTTATTTTCAGCATAATTTCTCCACACTTCGGGATCTCATTATCATTTTAATATGCTGATTTCTTATCAGTTATTATAGGTATTCATTTATTAATAATGGTTGTCTCTATTATACATTTTGAAATCAGTTTTTGCTTAAATTTGTCAAAAATCATTATTTGAAAAATATTTTTTTGGAATATTATAAATGGTTTACTTTCACTTTTGATCAACTTTGATAAAACTATTAATTTCCTTTATAAATATATATATATATATATATATATATATATATATATATATATATATATATATATATATATATATATATATATATATATATATATATATATTTATTTATTTACTTTTTTTCTTATTATACTTATATAATATTATATTATACATTTTTTATAGTATTATTATCATGGTTTTCACAAAAATATTGAGCAGCACAATATATAATAATAATCAGAAATGTTTCTTAAATCAGCATATTAGAAAGATTTCTGAAGGACCATGTGGCACTGGAGAAATGATGCTGAAAATTCAGCAGGGATAAATTACATTTTAAAATATATAGAATTTTTTTTTTTATTTAAAATTTTTCAGCAAGCAGGTGTGTGACATAAAGGACACACAAAAAAAACAAATGTGGATTAAAAGAGCTGAGTCAAGCATTTTAAACACAGTTCACCGTGTTCCTTCCAGTTCAAAACATCCCAAACACGAATCGGACTGAGGTGGAGAACATGCATTTATTCAAACACACACTGACTTGTGTGATCTCTTTTCTGCGTGTCCCTCCGGTCCCGTGCCACAGTCGTGAGCTTGAATGATGAAGGTGAACTCTCTCTGTCGCTCGCAGTCGATTGGTCCACGCGCCCGCAGACGGCCCTCTCCTGACGTACGGTTCAGAACCACAGCCTCGAAGGGAGCGCTAAGACCCTGCACGTGAAAGCCACAGATCTCCCCTACAGCACAGAGAGAAGACCAGAGATTAAGACTTTGCTCTTTGTAATCTCAGGGCTATTGCTCATTTTAATCCCACAAAGGATTCTTAGTGACGGACAAATTGGTTACTTTTTTAGCTTTTTATTGTTTTTTTGGTAGCACTTTATTTTACAGTCCTGTTCCTCATGTACATACTATGTACTTATTATAGTAATTTCAATTACTATGTAATAACTAGGTACTAAACCTGAACCTACCCCTAAACCTAACCCTACCCCATTGTAGTTACCTTGTGTTACCAGAACTTTCTTAGATAAATACACTGTAAGTACACTATAAGTACATGTTAGTACACGTACTGTAAAATAAAGTGCAACCGTTTTTTTTTTCCTCCCTTAAAATGTCAATTTAAATGGACATACTCTGTTGGCCAAAAGTTTGTAATAATATTTTTTTTGAAAAAATTATCTTATGCCTATCAAAGCTGCATTTATTTGATCAAAGATACAATAGAAAATTATATATATATATAAAACATGCTAGGTGTACTGCGTTAGGGTAACCGAGGCTTACATATTACATACAGCACTTACATATTGATTCTCTTTTGTTGGATTTGATTGCTTCTGTTGTCCTCATTTGTAAATCTCTTTGCATAAAAGTGCCTGTTAAATAGCTAAATGGTAATGTAAAATATCTATTTGAAGTTTATTTTTAATGTTAGTCAAGCTGACATGATCAACAAAACTCAAATGGAAGTCATCTTCCCAGTTTTGTATGAGTTTTGCATGAGCGAACATCCTCACTTTTGGTGAAATCTAGTTATTAAAATGATTGTGTGTGTGAGTGTGTTGTGTTGTGTAAAACAGTGCTGCTGTCCGGCAGAGATAAGAGTATTCTCCATCTCTCCTCTCTTTGATCTTCAGAATAAACCCACATATACAAAACAACAGAGAGAGAAAGAGCCAGAGAGATGGAGCCATCTTTCATTGGCTATCTTTGCGCGAACGCATAAGACTAAAACAGAATAATAGTGCATTCGTGCATTACAAAGCGAAAGCATTCAGAAGTATATGTGTGGGTTTTGTGTTTGTCTTTTTCAGCTTTGCTTTTATCAAAATTCCCTGACACTGATATAGCAAGGGGGCGTTCACACAGCATGTGTTCTCGCATTTATTCTGCACTATTTTTTAATTGTTGGTTTATGTGTTTTCAGAAACGTCAGTGTTGTTTCACCCCCTTGTTTTTAATACAACCTGTGTGTCAGGATTAAATTGCTTCCTGTTTTGAAAGTCACTTTGGATAAAAGCGTCTGCTAAATGCATGAATCTAAGTGATGGGCGTTTTTACTATATATATGGCGAGCTTGAACATCCTGAAGGGTGTATTTTGCAAAATTGATGGGAAAATACACATTATCTTAAGAAATGAATTATTAAATGAAAATGAAATATTAATCTAAGGTGTATTTTTATTATGAGTGACAAAAGAGACAGTGCAGTGATATATGAAGTATACTGTATATATGATGTTTTCCTTAGAGATGTGCAGTAACACAATAGTTTATATAGAGGATGTGTAGTTTGGATATAAACAGACCTGTGATGATCAATATCTGTGATATATATAACATGCTAAAGTCATAAATATGGCTGTAGAGATGAACGTGACTGCGTTTGTTATGAAGGTATGAAAAATCAGTATGGAGTGCATGTATTGAAGGCTGGATCACTAAAAGGATTCATACACACACACACACACACACACACTGTATATCTGTGATTGACATGCTCTGTAGTATTTCCAATAAGCTGTCAACTGAACACAAAGCTCACAGAGAGAGAGAGAGAGAGAAACCCCTTCCAGCTCATTTCTTCTCCTCCAGTCTTCCTCAGACAATCTGTTTCTTTTCTCATTTCTTCTCCCAATGTATTACCATCAGGACGTTCTTTAAATCAGTGTCTCTCAACCATTTTCAGAAAAGACTAGTTTTATACAACATACATTTAATGTAATATATAAGTATTAAAATCAAATTTTAAAGTTTAATATTTTTTATATGTTGTATTTGTTATATACTTTTGTAATTAATTGGTGCTGGATTGGTGACTGAACACAAGACAAAATAATGGGGTTATTGTTAATTAAATATACATTTAAATCAGATATACATTTAGCTGCATATACTATAATAATATGCAAAATGATTTATGTAAAAATGCTGGAAAGGAAACATGGAAAATTGTCAGTTTTGGTTTCTAAACATCTCGTGCTGCTTTCTGCAAACAATAAAAAATGCAACTGATTTGTATTTATTTCCTTTTGATGTTTTCTTCATTTTTCATTGAGGTTAACAGCATTGCATTTTATGTTGCCGTCTGTCTATTTTAACTGGCTTCCACCAAGTGAATGATGAGTTTTTGAGTTTTATGGGACATGCAACCTTTGACATCAACAACAAATGACTATTTATTGAGCTATGCATGATTATTAGATTTAGTTGCTTCTTATTACCTGCATTTATCTTTTTTTAAATCAATACTGACCTGTGAACCAATTACATTTGGAGCTTTGTTTAATTTTCAAGGCATAACTTTGTTTTAAGTGCATATGCCTTTAAAACAATCAACAGCAGTTTAAACAATCTCCAAAGCTGCGTCCGCATGAAACAACTGCTTCGATTCCCAGTTAGGCAATGCTTTTTTATGGTTAAAAACAGGCATTTATTCTAAATGCTATTAGCAGACTAGAAGATTTTTTGTGTCTATTTGTTGTATATTTTTAAATGTCATGTATGTTTTTTGCGTGAGCCTTATCAAACATAATAAAGCTTTATTAAATTTAAAGCCACCTTAAATGAGATTTCAGATAGGGAACCTAACATCAAATCTAATTATATAGTTTAAATGAGCTTTTGAAATAGCAAAGCAAACATTAAAAGACTACAATCTGTATTTTTTTATATAAAAGTGTGTCTAATATAGTGTCTCATTTCCCGCCATGTGTTTGATCAATGTTTACAGGCCACCGTAGGCAGCTGTGATTTATACTCTGTTACTGTCCATCTTAGAGACGGAGTGTCTTATAGGCCTTGAGGGACTCGTATACGACTGGCCTCGCAGTGACCCCTCACACACACACACACACACACACACACACACACACACACACACACACACACACACACACACACACACACACACACACACACACACTACTGAATGCTGTCTTTTATCATTCAAGATGCTCCTTCCCTCTGTCACTCAAGCTTTCCTTCAATATTCAATTCAGTCTCGTCGCTTTTCATTTGAAACAAAACAATGTTTGATGTGAGGTTTCCTCCATTTCTAGATCTTCATCTGACAGACAAAACAAATATATGTATGTATATATATATATTTTTTTTCTTCTTTTTTTATATATATATAATTTTTATATAACAATTACATTAATTTAATTACAATTGGATAGTATCTTTAAATAATTAAAAAAAAAATATTTACCTATGAAAATGACAATTTTTTGCCATTTTCCTTGCATTTAGCAACAAAAACATTTTCTGCATTCTGGGCACCCACTGGCAAATAGTCTATCTTTTATCTACAGGATTTTTACTCTCATTTGGCACTTAATAAATGTTATTTTCAGATCCCGGAGTCTGAAAGTGGTTAAGACACATTTCAGAAGTGCTACATAACTTCCATCTATGTGTTCCTTCTGAAACTTCCTTCAGAATAACTGCATTTATCCTCTTTTATAACTACCACTCACTGTACCTTTGGTTTATACAGTCTACACTCTTATTTATTTTAAGCTAAAGTTCTTTAAAGCATTTATGACTGAAACCTATCAAAGGATTGCAACCTCTGGCTGTTTTCATGCACTCGACTCTGTATAACTGCTGCTCCGTTACAGCGTCCTGCTCTAATCACTGGAGCATCACACCCATCAATTATTCAGCATGTTGTTTTGTAACCTGCCAGCAATTACCCTCGTAACAAACTCAGTCTTGCTTCAACATAAATTACGCCCTCTTAATTAATTACACTTCATCGGTAGTTGCTGGAGAACCATTAATCACACTTTATATTTAATTACATTTTATAGGTACATTACCTGTAACACACACTGAAGACAGTTTGAGTTTCCAACAAAAACATAATTCAACCAGACGTGTGTTTCTGCATGCATGAAAATATTTTCTTGGTTTGTTTGGTCTGAAGTGGTGAAGCTGAAATCCTATAAACTTAACAACATTAAACTTCAAGTAGTTCACATCTATCTATCTATCTATCTATCTATCTATCTATCTATCTGTCTATCTGTCTATCTGTCTGTCTGTCTGTCTGTCTATATCTATGTGTTTTAATTATCTATAAATAATTCTGACATTATAATTAGAAAGTAATATTAAATTAGAATAATTTCAAATATATAATATTAAGTATGATATCTTTATAAATATTATATATATATATATATATATATATATATATATATATATATATATATATATATATATATATATATATATATATGCATAATAAGTTGTGTATTTTCAGTGATGGGTATTATTACATTACATATTATTACATATTATGACATTATTTATAAATAATAAAGTATACATAATAATGAAACTGAAAAAATATTATAGGCTACAGTTATTTATAAATAATTGCACATATTAAATTGTAATATTTCTAATATATAACACAGAATATTATTTGTTTTAAAATATTACAAGTTTATATGAAGAGTCATCTTGTATGAATGTATTTTTTCCATAGATGCCAATGAAGCGTGATTTGAGAAAATGTAATTTCTTATACTTAAATTTGTATTTAAAATATGTAACAATAATATATTAATGTATATTTTTGTCCCTGTAAAAACAGAATACTTTAGCTTGTTTTTGGTGGTTTAATATGAAGAATAATACCCTGTTGCTCTGAATTTTTATGAGATATAACCTAGAACTCCTTTATACTTTCTTTCTTTCTCCCCTTTCCGTTCCTCTCATGGGAATGTATTATGTACACTAGATAATTAATCTTCTTGTCAGAATACAGTCAGGGATGTTTGTGTAAAGGTCACATGTAGCAATAAATCACATGGACGAATATGCTGGGTAAGATGTGAACATCTGAGCAAACATCTGAGCTTCAGTGTCAGTTCTGCTGTAGTGATCTCTGAACAGTGGAGATGCACAGATGTCATTTCAATTGTAAAATGTGTGTGTTTTCTTATTAATATTATTTTGGTGTCTAGAAATGCACTGAAACCCAATGCAAGGTCATTTCCCCTTGAAAAAGCATTTTCACAGAATCACAGTAAAGCACAGCTTCTTTTCGGCTGGGCTGTAGGTCTAAAGAAGCTTACACACAAATGAATGTAGATCAAAGTGGAGGTTTATTGAAAGAATAGTGCAATCGTGTTGGGTGATATTTTGTGCTATTATTTTCCTTGATATTGAAATGCACCATGAGTGGTGTGTAAAGTATAGATTATTCATACATATATACATGTCATGGCTTCATTTTGATTATATTTTAGGTTGAAAAAAACAGAAATTAATAAGTGTATGTGTGTTAGATATCAGGGATCGCAGTGTGTTTCTGAAGGGATGGGTCTCTTTCAGCAGCAGCTGTCTGACTAGAATTCTGCCAGTAAAAACTCCACTAACACTCCCTAAAGAACTAATTTATTTAGGAGGAATAAGAAAGAGAAGAGATTGTTAAATCTGATAGTATTTCATGGAGAGAAAATGAAAACCGCCAGTGGCACTAAATCATCAGAGATGGAAAAATGAAAGAATAGGGTAAAAAGAGGGAGGAAGGGTAAAGAGGAAGACTTCCTTTTTGAACTATGTTAATTGTTATTTTAAAATTAATTCTTCCTGTATCTTTTTAAATTGCTTTGAGATGCTTTAGAATTCCAAGTTGATTGGAACTGCAGGGTTGTGCGCCATTCAGAACTGAAATGAGACGCGTTTTCAGTTGAAGTGAGAGAACAGTATGCAGAATTGACATTTAAATTTAGATCTAATGGAATGCATTAAAATTCAGAGAAAGTCATAAATTAATGTATTTTTTAACTTTGAAGCAAAGTTTATCAAGACAAACCGAATGATGGTTTTACAATGGATGGATGGATGGGTAGAACAACAGGTGATGGATGGATGGATGGATGGAGCAACAGGCAATGGATGGAAGGATGGTTGGATGGATAGAACAACATGTGATGGATGGATGGATGGATGGATGGATGGATGGATGGACGGAGCAACAGGCGAAGGATGGATGGATGTATGGAGCAACAGGTGATGGATGGAAGGATGGTTGGATGGATAGAACAACATGTGATGGATGGATGGAGCAACAGGTGAAGGATGGAAGATGGATAGAACAACAGGCAATGGATGGAAGGATGGATAGAACAACAACCCATGTATGGATGGATATAACAACAGGTTGGAAAGAACAACATGTGATGGATAAAATAACATAATGAATGGATGAAGCAACAGTTGATGGATGGACGGATGGATGGATGGGTAGATGGATGGATGGAACAACAAGCAATGGTTGGATGGACGAATATAACAATGGGTTGGATAGAACAACGTGATGGATGGAGCAACAGGTGATGCATGGATGGATGGATGATAGAACAACAGATAATGATGGATGGATGGAACAACATGTGATGGATGGATGGAGTAACAGGTTATGGACAGATGGATGGATAAATGGAATGGATAGATGGATGCATGGATGATAGAACAACAAGTGATGGATGTATAGATTGAGCAAGGGGTGATCATGGATGGATGGATGATGTATGGATCAACAGGTGATGATGGATGGATAGAACAACAGGAAATGATGGATTAATGGATGGGTGGATGGAGCAACAAGTGATGCATAGATGGATGGATGGATAGAACAACAGGTTATCATGGATAGATGGATAGAAAAACAGGTGATGATAGATGGATGGATAGATAGAACAACAGGTGATGATAGATGGATGGATAGATAGAACAACAGGTGATGATGGATGGATGGATAGAACAGGTGATAATGGATGGATAGAACAACAGGTGATGATGGATGGATGGATGGATAGATAGAACAACAGGTGATGATAGATGGATGGATAGATAGAACAACAGGTGATGATGGATGGATAGAACAACAGGTGATGATGGATGGATGGATAGATAGAACAACAGGTGATAATGGATACATAGAGCAACAATATAATAGTAGTCATGTGTATAGATAGATAGATAGATAGATAGATAGATAGATAGATAGATAGATAGATAGATAGATAGATAGATAGATAGATAGATAGATAGATAGATAGATAGAGGCAATGCTGGCTGTGTGTGTGTGTGTGTGTGTGTCTGTGTGTGTGTGTGTGTGTGTGTGTGTGTGTGTGTGTGTGTGTGTGTGTGTGTCCTTAAGCAGTGACTCAGTTTAAGTGTATCAGAGAAATACAGTTCAGCTGGAGGATCTGATACATTGGCAGTGTAATCTGGCAACCAGCAGAGGATCTGGAAAAGCATAAAGCATCTAATAATCAGAAAGAACAGATGGAGTGCACAGACACACACACACACACACACACACACACACACACACACACACACACACACACACTGATCAGCTGATACAGCCTCAGGAAAGATGTGTGTGCAGCACTGTACTACAAACCCAGTAGCCTATAAAGTGCTCATTTCTTGCTTCCTTACCAGCATATGGAACTGGAGCGTCTTTGTCCAGAGCCACTAAAGGAGGGTCCAGCAGAACCGCATCTGTGTTTTCTGTGATGATGCCGTGGTATGAGCTCTCGATCCACGGCTTGTGCTTATTCACTAAGAGAAAGAGAAAGATGTGGTCTTTAATTTACAAAAGCAAACCATTTTAAATCTGTTTTGAAATACTTTTGCTGCATCCTCTCTAATGTTCACCAAGGCATGATTTTCAAAATACAGCCAATCAATTCACACTGCTATGAATGTCACCCTTTAACACAACAATGTTACAATAGGTTGTTGTAAGCATCACACAACAATGTTAGGACTCCAAACAGCAACTTTCTGGATTGTTCTTTAGTCGATCTGTCTTTAGATGCAGCAGTTTTTTCAAATCCTCAAGACCCTATAGGCACTTGTGGAGAAAATTAATGTTCAAATTACATGCATGTGCAGTAAAGAAAGACTATAATTGTGTCAGATACACATTGCTGAGCCTATATTGCAGTATGAAGTTGAATCATAAATCAGTGCATTTTATAACCAACCATTTAAAAATGAGCTGGTAGCTTACAGCAGCCAATTATTTTTACGTTTTACAAACAATTATGTTTAAAAAAATGACTGTCAAAGGCTTTTTTTTTATCTTTAAGACCATATACAAACTAAATAATTTGATGTCTAACCAGACACTGAATAGAAGAATAGAGTCAGAATAGAAACAGAAAATGAAAATATACAATCATCTATAATTAATTTTGTGAATTACACCTTGGAAAGGTTAACCCACATGTGCACCTGATCTGTTCTCACCTTCTTCTCTCCATCCACAATTTTTCTTCTTATAAGAAATAAAGCATGCCCTCTAAAGGTCAGGGCCATATCATTTACTTGTTTTATGTCCCAGAGAGACCAACTAAAGCTGAGAAAAGCACAGGAGAAAGGTAAAGAAAAGAGGACAGAAAGAAAGATGAGGGAAATGGGGAGTAGGAGATTGAATGGGGGCCAAATCACTAAAAATCTACTTCTTTTTAAAAGACATGGAAAACAAGGACTTCCGTTGACTGATAAACACAGCAGTCCACTTTATAGCCTGCAGAGAAGAAAACATATTTATTAAAACTATCACAAATGCTCTAAATCAACACAGTTATAGATTTTCATTCTGGGTCAGTCAAAAAGCTTGCAGAACCAACTCGAAAGAGTCTCTTTCTCTCTTTTTCTCACATGCACAACAGAGGAAATAAAGTGTTAATCTGTCTTAAAGCTGTTTTAATCCGCTGGCAGCTGTTATGGGTTTTCCTACATCCCGAGTGTCCAATCTCTCACCCAAATGCATGTTCTCTGGTTCTCTCATCTCCTTTATATTCTTACCAATACCATCATGTTTGTAAAATGCATGGGTATTTCTAGCAAAAATGTAGTTTTAATGTAGCTAAAAAACAAAAACAAACATATGAATAATAAATGTAAATGTATTCTTTCCCCAATTAATCAAAATGTTTATTTCAGTCAGCTTGACACTGATTTCCCACACGTCTTTTTATCAGTTCATGAATTTGCTGCCAAAGCTACAACCCCATGACAAAACAAGTCATTTTTTATACAGAGTATGTAATCAAGATTGACTGCAATAGTTTAAAAATAATGACAAACACACACACACACACACACACACAGATATATATATATAGTATATATAGTATATATAATATATATAGTATATATATAGTTTTACTATATCATTCACTTAATATGTAGTTGTAATATATATCACAGTTTCATAAATAAGTTTATTTTGGTTGGTTTACCTGATATTGTTTTGATTATTATATCCGTTATATAGTTTGTGTTAGTTATTATAGTTTGTGTTAGTTATTATAGTTTGTTATAAAGTTATTATATATTTTAGGCCTTGTTGTTAACTTTCAAAATTAATATTTATATTTGATGAGATTAACGTATTTAAAAAAAATCTTTATTTTTTATTATTCTATTTATTATTTACCAAGTTAGAATTACCTGTGAGAAAGAATTTATTATGCAAGGAAAATAATAAATATTACTACATTTTAAAATATTAAAATATATAAGAATTTGCCTAAATTAATCAGAATTGGAGTAAAATTAAATTAGGAACTGGGTGCATCGACACCCACATCTAAAAAGCTAGGATGGTGGACCCTGGTATATGATATAGGCGGTTGCTAACTGTGGCCAGTGACCTAAAAGTGATTTTCTGATGGAAAGTTGAGAATCTGCTTCAGTGTCTTTTATTTCTACAACATAAAGGCCTGTTTTATGAGACACGGCATTAACAGCATATGAGAGTTTCCTCAGCATGAATCCAGTTAGCATTAGTACTAATACGGCTCACAGCTCCACTCCTAACCACAGCGCTCATGATGATCAACATTTTCCACAGCAGCAGGGCAGTGGGCATTGAAGGAGCGCGACTGCACCCCTGCAGCCTCATTGGGCTCGTGATACAGATGGGAGCTCAGAGCCAGAATGGCTCCTTTACAGTCTTGTGCATTTAAAGCCAAAATGGTTCCTTTCATCACTGTTATGGAGGGAAATGAGCCCAGAGCACAGGGAGAATGACAGAACTAGGTTACAGGAATTTAATAAATATAATTGTATAAAAATGATTGTTGTTTTCGTCTATGCAGATATGATTGAGGTCATGTGACAGTATTGTTTTGTGTTATATGTAAGCGAAGGAATGAGGATGTACTATGTAGTATGTACTTTGCTAGATGCTGCCAGCAATAACAGGGTTTCTGGAGGTTTTATGAAGGTACATTTCTTCTTAAAGGACTTTTTAAGACAACGTGAAGGAATAAATTGAAGGGAACATATTTATTTATTTGTTCACTTTTTAATGCCATGCCAGCATCAAGGTTATTTTCGTGGCGATCACAGAATAAATAACACAAGGTATACAATTAACAAAAAGACGTTTCAAATCCAAAATTTCTAAAATACATTCTGGTTATACATTTTAAATAAATCAGTTAAATTGAAGAGAAGTAAAATCATTCATGTTTTCAAAATGTAAAAGTAGGGGGCACATTTACAAAATAAAAGCTTAAACCTTTGAATACTTATTCCCAACCTAATATGGAAATATTTTATAGTAACAGCAAGTTGTGTTTTCTTTAGTATTTTTGACTTTTTTTTCATTAAAACTGTCTAAAGATTATGAAATCAAGATACATTTACTTGAGAAGCAAAATAAGTATAAGAAGGCTTGTATGCTGAGACACTGATCAGAAAACAATACAGTATGTGATTAAAGCAAGAACACATCAGACTAATCAAAACAAATATAAAACAGACTCCGCAAAATCAACTTAGTTTGAAGGGATACTTTTTTTATACCTCACTGGCAGATATTTGTGAATGCATTAAGCATCAATTGACCTAATTTTGTTCACTTTTGCAGAAAACAAGACTTTATATCTTCATTTTGCATCTTAAGTAACTGAATCTTACTGTAGGGATGATTTTTTCAGTGCAGGAAACATTCCCATCACCCACAAAAAACCCTGAATAAAGTTTTGAGATTTCCAGATCCATTCCAAAACCATAATCCACATTTATTACTAAAAAATCCAAAAATACCATGATAACACTGTAAAATAACACTGAATGAAACATTTAGATTTATATGTACTTTTAAGACTTGCAACCTTTTGTTTTGACTTTATTTTGTGGATACATGAACACAGAGTTCAAGGAGAAATGAGTAATGAACATATGGTGTGGGCCTCCCATGAGCAGCCAAACACACACACACACACACACACATGCACAAAAACACAAACACATGCACACACAAACACACACACACATATTTGAGAGAGGAGGAACATGTAGCTTCTTTTGTGTGATGATGATGATGATGATGATGATGATGATAATGACACACTCACTCCACTAATGAATATATATGATACACTGTTAACAATCAATCAGAGGGCTGTCAGAGCCCACACAGGTTCAGATGCTCGGCACATTAATCAAATGTATGTAGAACGCTGCCTCAGCAAAACCAAACCCAAGAGTCGACAACCCCAGAGCCTAACGAGGTCTGTTCAAGCTTCCTGATTCTAGTTCGAGCACTGATATCTCCCAAAGAACAGGACAGAAGTGTAAAGGTGATGTGAGGCTGTTTTTCTGTAAAAAACACTTTCAAAGATAGGGGTTCAAGCGTGAAACTCTGAAACCCTGTTGTAGATGTTAGGACATTAGTATCATTATATTTCTATCGTTTAGACCAAACCATAAGGCCTAGGGACTTTGGGTTCACAATGGCATTCACTCTGATTGGCACAAAAGCATACAATGCAAAAAAACAAGAAATATTTTTACTGCAGTCGTTTGTTAAAAACTAACAACAAATATAAGCTGTGCTGTTGTGAGGATAAATCAACCATTTATCAAAACATTTAGGCATGGGTCACTTTTATGGTCATATGGAATGAGATATTTTCATCAAACCTGGCATCTTTATGTATGGGCTCAATTTGATAACTGCCGTAAAAAATAAATAAATCTGAAAATAGTAATTTGCCTCTTTGATTTACGTAGCTTTGTAAATAATACGTGACCATTATCAAAAAAAGTCTTAAGTTGCCCCCCCCCACAAAAAAAAACAAAAAACAAACATTGTATTGGTCAAAAATATAGATTTTTCTTTAATGCCAAAAATCTGTAGGATATTAAAGATCATGTTCCATGAAGATATTTTGTACATTTCCTACCGTAAATGTATCAAAACTTAATTTTTGTTTAGTAATATGCATTGTAAAGAACATAAACTTCAAAAGTAATTTTCTCAGAATTTTGATTTTCTTGCCCCCTCAGATTCCTGACAAATCCTAACAAACTATACATCAATGGAAAGCTTATTCATTCAGCTTTCAGATTATGTATAAATCTAAATTTTGAAAAATTGACACTTATGACTGGTTTTGTAGTCCAGGGTCACATATATAATGTATTTTGTGCACACAATTATCGATCTTAAAGCATCAAAACCCTAATAATTGTTGTTTAAGCTATATTTTTGTAATTATTTTTCTTTTCCATTCACATTTCACATTTAAATATCAATGAGTGTATAAAATTCAATGTTACCTGTCAGCCTTGATCAAGATTTGAAAATATTACAATAAGAAACTGTAGAATAATATGATGAATAGGCCTAATAAAAAGTATAGTAGCAAAACTTTTATTAAGAACAATACCTAACATTACATTGTTTCAAATTAGTTTCACTGATAGATTAAATATCAAGGAATTTAGACATCACAATATTCTATTGGAAAGATTAATATTCAAGATTATTTTAACAGTGTGCTAAGTTAGTAGTTTCAATAAAGTTTAACCTTAAGTGAGCACTTGATGAAGCTCATTTAATTTAAATGTAAAAAAGATGTAAATGAGTGCGCCATTATCAAACATCATTGACATCAGCCTACATAATGTTGCATCCCTATTTAAAATCTATAGTTTCTTCCAGAAAACATATAAAAATATTGCACAAAAGAGAGATGTTTGCAGGATATACCATATTGCATCAGACCTGAACCCTTGAGCTTATAAGAAACATATTTTATTTGCTATATAAACAAAGATGTCCGTAATATCATTGATTTGAAAACCCAAGGTCTGCATAGGTTCCTTTCTCTTCTTAATAATGCATTGCCTTTTGTTGCTTGGAAACATAACGCAATAGACTGAGAATTCAGCAGCTGCTCGCTGTGTGTGTCACAGCAACTGCAAACACAAGGCAAAGGTGTCCACTACTAATACCAATCTATCCAGCATCTGCTGACACTGAGACACTCATAACAGCTGGACACATTTGGTGGTGGTTTATTGTGTGATTTCCAGATGTTTCTTATCATTCCAGGCTGAATTAACCACTTTGTGCAAAATACATTTTGACATAAACTTCTATCTTATGTGTCTGAAGAGGAGAAGGAGGGAGGTTTGTTTATGCATGTGATAGGGACAAACAGCCCAAGGAGTCTGCAGCTAGTGAAGTGAATCATGAAATACACAAACACAGGATGGATAATCACTGAAGATGGAAAGAGAAAGACAAGAACATGCATCACCGGACAGGGCAGGACAACAATACAAGACCAGAAAAGGAAGAGAAAAGAGAGAGAAAAGCTGTGCACTGATCAATTATTATAAGCTCAATATCTTCAGTCAGTTTTGTGAGCCAACATACTTCCAAACTAGTCTATTTTATGAGAGGGCTTTGTAGAAAACAAAGGTAATCATGTTGTCTAAAATTAAACCCCATTTAAAGCTTGATTTAGCTACTGTATTATTGTTATAAACTACAGCAGGATTGCAGCTGCAAAGGACTGAAAACTAATCTAAAAAATGCAAATGCAAATGCAAACTCTCAAACTTTGATAAAAGCATCATATAAAATATTAATAAATATTGCATCCCCAAAACACACATACAGCATAATGTTATTCTACATTTTGTTCCAGCACGTGTTCAGTAAATTGTAGTGTTTCATAACAATGATCGTCTACAAATCTGACATTCAGCCTTTAATCTAAAGACAACAATTAAAACTCATTTAAATGAGAATACAATTTTGATCTGCGACTTTTCAAAACTATCTGGAAACCAAATTCGTGGAATAAACCCTCTCGGGGAATACAAATTAATTTCTGCCGACTTCTTTGTCATGTTCAAAACGTTAAAATGCCTCATAAATGCATCATATCTTGTTTTTATGTGAAGACATGTTGATGTAGGATGCTGGCTTACCTCTGTGCGCGCGCACGCAGGATAGCCCGAGCGCGAGCAGCATCAGGATCAATATTCGTCTCATTGTAGTAAAACTCCTCTGGTCCTTCTGTTCTTCCTGGTCTCTCTCACACTTACACAACAAGAACATCCAATTAGATGTTTAAAAATACATCTACATTAAACAGCAGACACAAGAAAAAGTCGCTGAAAGATTTCAGGTAAGGTGCGATGCTCAGTTGCGTAGAAGCGCTTGATACACTGAGGAGAGAGAGAGAGAGAGAGAGAGAGAGAGAGAGAGAGAGAGAGAGAGAGAGAATCCCAAAGACCATAGCTTCACGTGCCTGTGTCTTTATGTGGCCAATTAAATCCATCCATCCATTCGTTTTCTACATCGCTTATTGGTGTACACGGGAGCCAAATAAAAAGTTTGTTAAATATCAAAATATTTTTAACTCACCTCGCAAAAAAATAAAAAATAAAGAATAGTGAAATCACTTTTACGTGTTGAGGGATCTTGAAAAGTTGTATTTTGGCTCCGTCTGGTGGCCTTTTCGTGAACTAAAGCCTACATCACTACATTTCAGGAAAAAATAAATAAATAATTAAATAAAAAATGCTTGCTGTCCCTAGTTATGATGAAACCCAAGTGTGATTTTCGATTCGCGATATGGGGAGTGATACATATAGCCACACCCCAAACATTGTCACAGTATTGAGAATTTCTCCGGTTCAAGGTAAAATCCTGGTAAAAACCAGCTGAACTCCTAATGCAGGTACGATTTCTGTTCGTCTGGTGAAGATCAATCTATCACATGCCACTCTGTTCAAAGCCCGCTATCGCATCATGTTTTGATACACGGACCTTTCTACCGTTTTACCGTTTCTTTCCACAGCGCTAACTTATATTTTATATTATGTAAATATAACCCCACTGCGTGGTTTCTAAAAAAAAATTATTAAGATCTTTTGGAATCAAAACTTTTTAGAAACTTGACAAAATACACATCGTCCTAAGATTCCACATTTTGTTATTTTGTGATATGAGTAATATGTACTGAGAGAGAAATGTCCAAAAAATATAAGTGGTTTGGATGGCACCTGGTGGCTGTATTTGGTATAACACCTAAACAAAATTGCAAAGTAACCTCTATAAAAAAACAAACAAAAAAAAAAAAAACTTCAAATTGGGAACACAACTTTTGCCCAAATTTAACACAAATTTAAACATATTACTTGAATGTTATAGCAAATTTGGATTAAAACCTGTTTTGTAAAATATTTATTTATACTTATAAATATTTATACTTTCTTTTTTTATTAAATGATTTCACTTCTGCAATAATCTGCTGATTTTCTTCTTTAAAAAGAGACCAATCGTAGGTCTCTATTCAAAAGCGTTCATTCCAGTAGTGTAGCCAGAAAATAGACTCTGGGTGTGCATATGAAAATCTGGGTGTGCCACATTTATTGTCAGATTACTGTGCAAAATTATGGGATAGTATTTTTGTCACACTGCTTCCGTCCAACTATACTCCTAGTGTTAATTTGCAGGTCGTGTCAAAATGTAGTTAATTGTTAGATGTAATAATTTTCTTCCAAATATGATAATTTTGAACTTTATCTATTTCATTTTGTTTATTAAGTTGGCTTGAAAAAGCCAACTTACTGATCTACTATTTAATCTTATTATGTTGGCTTGGCAACAAGCCAACATACTGTTATGCTATTTAAACTTCTTCTTCTTCTTCTTCTTTTTTTTTTTCTTATTATTATTTTTCTGACAGAAATTCTGAACGCTACTCCTCCTAGGGCTTTAAAGCCACAAGCCCCAAACTCGGCAGACACCTGCGGGATAGAGCGGTGCTGGTTGCTATATCTTTTCAGACTGATCAGACTTAAAGTTTTTTTTTTATTAATTTTTAAATGTCAAATACATTACCCATAGACTTACATTAACTGAGAAAAAATGCGCCCCTAGTTGCAATAACCGAGATTAAGGGAGGAGTCAGGTTTCGTTTCACTTTTAAACCGGTTAAAAATACCAAGTAGGCTAAATAATACAATTTCCCTCAAACTGACAAGCTAAACCAACATATCTGATTATTACAGGGGTCAGGGCTCATTAATAATTTATTTCTGGGCAGAGAGCAGTCAGAAAGACGAGAGAAGAATCACTGCTGCTCAGCTCAGTCTGTCTCCACGGAGCTCACAACGAGCGAATTCATTCTAATTTAAGACCTTTTAAAACGGCGATTGCACGCAATCCACACGTTAGAACACACCAAGAGCTAAATTCAGATGTTTCTGAACTGTTTAAAGTAATAACATGATATATTCGCGGCAGCCAAATGTCCGCGAGCTGGCGATGTATTTCTCTGAACACTTGAAGTCCACAGAGAATTTACAGCCTTTCGCATTAAAACACTGCAGCGAAACGGCACAAAACAATTAGAATAATATATTATATGGTTTTAAAGTAGTTTTGGCCACTGTCACGCTGGTCTTAGCTGGTTTCTAACTGAATCATCATGCTGAACGTCACAGATGAGATTGCGATGTAGCCTATTTCTCTGAACACTTGAAGTACACATTTACAGCCTTTCACATTAAAACACTGCAGCGAAACGGCACAAAACAATTAGAAGAATATATTACACATATGAAAATGAGTGTTTATATGTGCTTGTGAGATTTCTCTGTCAGGCTTAACGTCGCAGCAATTGCTCAGCGTTGCATAACATTGTAAAGCAGGGAGCTACACTGAGACCAAAAGGGTCGCATGCATCACTGATTATTTTTGTACCTACTTATGTGTTATGCTGTGATTTAATATGACCATTTATTAAAACAGAAATGTGTATTTTAAGAATACGTTTTATAACGTGCTCCGAGCATTCAACACATCAAGTTGGCTTCAGCCCCGCGCTGCGGGAAACTCAACTGAGCAGCTGATGGCGCGTGTGCACGAGAGAGAGCCGCGCGTATCTCGGACAGGGACAGCAACACTGAACAGAGCTGTCGTTCAGGACGTTCACTTCCTCCTGGACCTGAACGAACAAATTCAAATCGCAGTTTAAATAAACAGAAAAAAGAGCGAAAAGCGAAAGAGCTCAATTCAGCAGCGCGGTGTTGTTCAGGGAGCAAGCAGAGACGCGTCTCAAAGTCTTCTTGCTTTTGTACCGACAACAAATACATACAAAATATGTCGAAATACCCGTGTTGGAAAGTGTGTTCGAATAAGTATGTGGTTATGTCTTAAGTGAAAGTTAAGATTTGCAACAAAAAAAAATCGGATGTGTATCATCATAATGGATGCGTTTGTCTCTTAAAGGGACCGCGCCTAATTTACTAGCTCTGCTGTCAGAGTCTTTAATGTATGAAAATGAAAGTAAATCACTCACTGCTCTTGACTGAATTACCTTGTAGTACAAGAATTTATCCAAAGTCAATCCAAAAATCAGATAGAATTGTTTTACTAGTGGGTGCAGGCCACTAGTTCATTTATGTAAGTGAGTATGGCAAAATAGTGATCTGTGAAATATTATACCCACTAATTCTTCATACAGTAGGCTACCAGTGAAATTGATTTAAAAAAATAATAATTAAGGACCTGCCCATGTTTTGCTTAAGTGTTTCTTTCTTTAATTGTTAATGCAACCTTTTCACACCACAGACTGAACCAAATTAAGCATTTCTTGCTTGGTAACTGTTCAACAAAGCATTGATAGTTGTGTAAATATTGTCATACTGACAGTCTGAAGTTTTGGTTGATTCCATTACATATCTTTTTATCAAAGTTATCCGAAATTATCAAGATGAATTTGTTCTGAGTTATTGTCATATATTATTACCAGTTTCTAAACTACAGCAAATAAACTGTGATTATGTGAGAAATGTTGAAGGTGTCTGAATACATTTTGGTTTGATTGTGTATTTTATCTTACAGTGAAGACTATGCAGTGCTATTTTACATTAACAAAAACAAACTTAAAAAAGTAAACATTATGTAAATAGCACAAATAAATAAATAGAATGAACATACAGTACAAATTAAACAATTTTAAACAGTGTGTAACTGCATCATCTATACAAACCATTGTGCTTGGACCCCTTATGATCTCCTTGATTTAAAATGCATTGTTTCAGTAATCTTGTGTGTCGTTGCCCACAACGCAACGGTGGCAGGACTGTGAAATACATACACGAGAAAAATAGGCATGACTTATTTCACATCCAGCTAGACAACCCTGTCATAGCTGTTATCATAGCCCAGGCTTTTTATTAAAAAAATAAAACAGCAAGGGAGCATGGAAAAAGACTGTTGCAGGTGTATTTTTTTATGGCATTATTATGTGTATTAATTTTGCAGCGGGGCAACTCAATGTTGGGCACACAAGTACTTTGGCTCTTTTGCTCCATGGCCAAGATGGCCAAGCCAACATCAAAGTTAGTTCACTAACTTTTAATTCTAGTTATTATTATTATTCTTCTGAGCCAAATTTTAAACACTATCTCCTCCTAGAGCTTTCAAGCTAGAACCACCAAACTCGGGTCAGACCTTCAGACTGGTCTGACTCGGGTTGCTATATCTTTTCTAACTGATTCTGCTTATGGTTTTCGTAAACCAGACTACCAAAACCACCTTAAATCCCATAGACTTTCATTGCGGGGGTACAAACTTTTGAAAAATAAGGCTTATAATATATTTAAGCTGTCTACTACCAGGGCAAACCTTAAAAACTCTCTACTGAGAATACAGCTAAAACCAGCCTAAGCTGATCAGTTGTTTTGGCTAGTCTCCCAAACTGGTTTTTAAGTGGTTTTGACCACTCTCACGCTGGTCTTAGCTGGGTTTTAGCTGGTTTTTACTGAATCCACTGTTTTTAGCTGGTTTTTGCAAGATTCGCATAGAAACATGCTAACAACATGCTAGTTACTCACTAATCAGACTAGAAACATACTTCTAACAAGTTTTAAAGTGGTTTTGGCCACTGTCACGCTGGCCTTAGCTGGTCTTAGCTGGTTTTAGGTGGTTTTCTTTACTGAATCAACTGGTTTTAGCTAGATTATCATAGAAACATGTTAATACCATGTTAGTAACTTGCTAATCAGACTAAAACATACTTCTAACATGGTTTAAAGTGGTTTTGGCCACTGTCAAGCTGGCTTTAGCTGGTCTTATCTGGTTTTAGGTGGTTTTCTTTACTGAATCAACTGGTTTTAACTAGATTATCATAGAAACATGTTAATAACATGCTAGTAACTTGCTAATCAGACTAGAAACATACTTCTAACATGGTTTAAAGTGGTTTTGGCCACTGTCAAGCTGGCTTTAGCTGGTCTTAGCTGGTTTTAGGTGGTTTTCTTTACTGAATCAACTGGTTTTAGCTAGATTATCATAGAAACATGTTAACAACATGTTAGTAACTTGATAATCAGACTAGAAACATACTTCTAACATGGTTTAAAGTGGTTTTGGCCACTGTCAAGCTGGCTTTAGCTGGTCTTAGCTGGTTTTAGGTGGTTTTCTTTACTGAATCAACTGGTTTTAACTAGATTATCATAGAAACATGTTAATAACATGCTAGTAACTTGCTAATCAGACTAGAAACATACTTCTAACATGGTTTAAAGTGGTTTTGGCCACTGTCAAGCTGGTCTTAGCTGGTTTCTAACTGAATCAACTGGTTTTAGCTCGATTATCATAGAAACATGTTAACAACATGTTAGTAACTTAATAATCATGTCAAAAACATGCTTTTAACATGGTTTTAAAGTAGTTTTGGCCACTGTCACGCTGGTCTTAGCTGGTTTCTAACTGAATCAACTGGTTTTACCTGGATTAGCATAGAAACATGTTAGTCACTTGCTAGCCATGCTAGCCACATGCTAGTCACATTTTAATCATGCTAGCAACATGCTAGTTGTATACTAATCATTCTAAAAACATGCTAGAGACATACTAGCAACATGCTAATCATGCTACAAACATGCTAACAACATGTTAGTCACTTGCTAATCATGTTAGTAAAATGCTAGCAACATGAAAATCATGCTAGAGACATGCTAGCCACATGCTTATCATGCTACTAAAATGTTAACAACATGCTAATCATGCTACAAACATGCTAGCAACATGCTAATCATGCTAGCAAAATGTTAGCGACATGCTAGCAACATGCTAATCATGCTAGAAACATGCTAACAACATGCTAGAAACATGTTAGCAACATGCTAATCATGCTACAAACATGCTAGCAACATGCTAATCATGCTAGCAAAATGTTAGCGACATGCTAGCAACATGCTAATCATGCTAGAAACATGCTAACAAAATGCTAGAGACATGCTAGCCACATGCTAATCATGCTAGAAACATGTTAGAAACATGCTAATCATGCTACAAACATGCTAGCAACAAGCTAATCATGCTAGAAACATGCTACAAACATGCTAGCAACATGCTAATCATGCTAGCAAAATGTTAGCGACATGCTAGCAACATGCTAATCATGCTAGAAACATGCTAACAACATGCTAGCAACATGCTAATCATGCTAGAAAAATGTTAACAACATGCTAGAGACATGCTAGCCACATGCTAATCATGCTAGAAACATGTTAGCAACATGCTAATCATGCTAGCAACATGCTAGCAACATGCTAATCATGCTAGCAAAATGTTAGCGACATGCTAGCAACATGCTAGCAACATGCTAATCATGCTAGAAACATGCTAGCAACATGCTAATCATGCTAGAAAAATGCTAACAACATGCTAGAGACATGCTAGCCACATGCTAATCATGCTAGCAAATGTTAGCAAAATGTTAGCGACATGCTAGCAACATGCTAATCATGCTAGAAACATGCTAACAACATGCTAGAGACATGCTAGCCACATGCTAATCATACTAGAAACATGTTAGAAACATGCTAATCATGCTACAAACATGCTAGCAACAAGCTAATTATGCTAGCAAAATGTTAGCGACATGCTAGCAACATGCTAATCATGCTAGAAACATGCTAACAACATGCTAGCAACATGCTAATCATGCTAGAAAAATGCTAACAACATGCTAGAGACATGCTAGCCACATGCTAATCATGCTAGAAACATGTTAGCAACATGCTAATCATGCTAGCAACATGCTAGCAACATGCTAATCATGCTAGCAAAATGTTAGCGACATGCTAGCAACATGCTAATCATGCTAGAAACATGCTAGAGACATGCTAGCCACATGCTAATCATGCTAGAAACATGCTAACAACATGCTAATCATGCTAGAAACATGCTAGCAACATGCTAATCATGCTACAAACATGCTAGCAACATGCTAATCATGCTAGCAAAATGTTAGCGACATGCTAGCAACATGCTAATCATGCTAGAAACATGCTAACAACATGCTAGAGACATGCTAGCCACATGCTAATCATGCTAGAAACATGCTAGCAACATGCTAATCATGCGAGCAAAATGTTAGTTACATGCTAACAACATGCTAATCATGCTACAAAAATGATAGCAACATGCTAGCAACATGCTAATCATGCTAGCAAAATGTTAGTTACATGCTAACAACATGCTAATCATGCTACAAAAATGCTAGCAACATGCTAATCATACTAGTAACATGTTAGCAAAATGCTAATAATGCTACAAACATGCTAGCAACATGCTAGCAACATGCTAATCATGCTACAAACATATTAGTAACATGCTAATCATGCTAACAAAATGCTACCGAAATGTTAACAACGTGCTAATCATTCTACAAACATGCTAGTGGAATGCTAGCAACATGCTAATCATGCTAGAAACATGCTAGTCACATGCTAGAAACATGCTAGCAAAATGCTAATCATGCTAAAATCATGCTCTCAACATGCTAGAAACATGTTAAAAACTTTGCTAATCATGCTAACGACATGGTAGTCACTTGCTTATAATGCTAGTAATATGTTAATCACTTTCTTTTTTAAACTTCTTAACTTTTCAAACTTTTACATTTTTAAAACTTTTTAAGCTTTTCAAACTTTCTACATTTTTCTAACTTTCTGGCCAGGCTTTTTCAAGCCAACTTAAAGTTTGAAAACAAACTTTACTATCTAGTTTTTCATTACAATTTATTCGCTTTAAATAAATTATAATATATAATTAAAGGATTAAAATGAATTGTAGTTGCTCAATATAGATATTTTTCTCTCATGTTTTTGTAATGTCTGGGAAGCCAGAATGCGCATGCATCAACAGAATCATTTATTAGCTGAACCCTGTTTTTTTTTACGTGCCATTTATAGCAAGCCATAATACAGATGATATTACAGATGCTTTGTCAGATTTAAGTTGAAGCGCGTGCCGAACCGTGTGTGGTGAACCGAACGGTTTGGTTTTTTATTTCAGCAAACCGTGCCATCCCTATAACCTCAATAATCAATAAATGATAGGCCTAAAACAATCATGCCCGAGCAGACGGATATTAGTACATCTCATCACACCGGCACCCGCCTCTAAATCAGTTGTATGGTCTGGTTTTCAGTCTAAAACAGTTGTGTCAAGTATAGTGTCTCGTCTGTTTCGGGAGGTGCGCGCGCAGTCAGCGGAGGCTCGCACCTTTTTTTTTCTCAGATTTTGAAAAATCTTCGCGATCGACGGGTTGGTGACTCCAGATATAGCGACCAACTTTTTTTGCGCAAGCATTGATTATGCGTGACACAGTCTCAATTTGTGGGAGGCATGTATTGGGCTCAAACGCTGTGCGCGCACGCGCTACGCGGGAAGGGTGGTCACCCTACCTGGCACACCCGTCACCTTTGTGTGTGGGTCCATGTACATGCTGAATCGACAGGTAAAAAAAAACTCAAGTCCAAATATTCATTCATCACCAATTAACTGTTTGACAAACACTTCCTGCGATGTCCAGATCTGAATTAAAAAAAATCTCAAACATGCTACGAAGTCCCGATCTGAATCAACCGAGTCGCGAACAGGCTCTGAAGTGCCGATCTGAATCAACCGAGTCGCGAACAGGCTCCGAAGTGCCGATCTGAATCAACCGAGTCGCGAACAGGCTCCGAAGTGCCGATCTGAATCAACCGAGTCGCGAACATGCTCCGAAGTGCCGATCTGAATCAACCGAGTCGCGAACAGGCTCCGAAGTGCCGATCTGAATCAACCGAGTCGCGAACATGCTCCGAAGTGCCGATCTGAATCAACCGAGTCGCGAACATGCTCCGAAGTGCCGATCTGAATCAACCGAGTCGCGAACAGGCTCCGAAGTGCCGATCTGAATCAACCGAGTCCCGAACAGGCTCCGAAGTGCCGATCTGAATCAACGGAGTCGCGAACAGGCTCCGAAGTGCCGATCTGAATCAACCGAGTCGCGAACAGGCTCCGAAGTGCCGATCTGAATCAACGGAGTCGCGAACAGGCTCAGAGGTCCCGATCTGAATCAACCGAGTCGCGAACAGGCTCCGAAGTGCCGATCCGAATCAACGGAGTCGCGAACAGGCTCCGAGGTCCCGATCTCGCGAGTCGCGAAAAAAAAAAAAAAAAAATGTTCTAAGTAAACAACAATAGCCCAAGTTTAGTAAACATTTTTTATTGAGACTATAAAAAATAATTCTGCATCTATTTTTAGGTGTGCCAGCTGCCACTGTGGGTGGCACAGGCACACCAGTGGCTACACCACTGGTTGATTCATTTTAAAAATTTTTGTTTGCATAGTGCACAATATATTCAATTGTTTTTTAATAAAATATTTGTTTTTGAACAACCAGATTTACGAAACGATTTTTATAAGAGCTACATATTTAAAAAGTGTCTTTCATTTACAGGAAATATAAATGTCAAATAAATGTGTGACAAGATTGCTGTGTTAAAGAGAATGAAATGTGTTTCTGCCAAAAATTCTTCTGATCTGTTTGCACTTAAGATTGTGATTTTTTTTTGGTCTATATTTACATATTATCTAGTTGTAAAATTTATATATTAAACCTTTTTGGAACTCAGTGTGGATCTAATAATAATAGATTAATAGTTGATCAAGGAAAAAAAAAAATAGTAGATCTGGATTGTCTCAAGATTTAAAGAGACGTTTACCTTTTTGCAAACGTATTAATTTGTTTAGGTTGCAATGCATAACATTATGCAACAGTTAAAATTGTGTAGGACGTATTTAAAATGTTGCACGGAGCTTTGACGCCCTCCAGCGGCCCATCACTGGTTTGCATTGCTAAATGTGATGCTTGATTCAGTCTGGGAAGACACTGATGGATCGTCACGTTTATCGCTCGCGTTATAAATAGAGAGTGAAAGTAAATGTTCAGTTGTTTCACCATGTATGAGTGGACCATTTAGAATACTGAATATTAAAGTGTTTAATGGGGACCTTTACAATGAATTTACCTGTAGCTTCATGACAGGATAGTTGGAGGATTTGTGTGCAACTGTAATAAAATCTTGTTCAGGGTGAGTGCTCAGGTCTTGTGACGCTTTTTACAGGTGATTTGATTTTCGCATGTTTTTTTCCCCCGAGGAAGTATTTCTGTGGTTTATTCTAGCATTGATGCAAATAGAATTGACATGATTCGAATTTAAGTGAACGGGTCGGTTTTATCATGATCTTGTTTTTCCGAATTTCTGGATCGGTTTGACGTCAAAGCCCCCTGCATCTCTAATAAAAAGTGAAAGTAGCCTAAATGTTGATGTTTCGCCATTTAAAAAATTAGAATAGTATCTTTATAATACTAGCTAAGTGTTTAATATGAACCATGAATTATAGAAATGGCGAGGCGGAGCATGTTGACGAAATAATTAAAAATCAATCAAGGTAACTAGTGAGTAGACTACACAGGACTCGAGATACTTTACAGGTGACTTCTGTAAACGAGAAAAACAGGATTTCGTGTACAATGAGGCTCTCCAACTCTCATGAACCATTCAGCTGAGTTATTGCGTTTGTTTGTCATTTCCATTCGGAGTCACTGAAGATCAGGTTCTGTTTCAACTGTTCAGCTTCATCATGGAAGAGACAGAAGACACATGCAGAGATGAAGATTTATCTCCAGAATGCAGGTACTTTGATTATACACGATTTGTATTCGCCTTTAAATGATTGAAGTTGTCAAGAAAATCTTTTATGGCTTTACAATAAAATGATAGTTGTCTTAAAGCTTGATCTTTTCTGTTGTAGTTTAGAGCATCAGAAGAGATCAGAATCAGAGCCCAGCTGTGTGTCTGTAAGGAGCGATAGATCTTTGAATATGCTTGTAAAATTTAAGAATGAAGATACACTGACTGATCAAAGGTATAACATTTCTGCAAAAGATATGCTATGATTATGATATTGTACAAATTAGATTTTTATGACATGTTATAGCCTACAGTCTTCTACAATAATTGCTTTTTAATTATTTTTGTTATCTGATATTAACATACTGTATATAATGTTTCTCACACAGAGACACATCTGTGAAAGTACTCACTTTTGGTTATAGTGCATATAATCATAAACTGCTCTTTAAAGTGTTTTATAAATGTAATCTATTTAATGCAGTAATTCAAAGGATTTACTTTCACTTCTTTCTGTTATAGTTCAGTTCATCAGAAGAGATCAGAGTCAGAGTCCAGCTGTGCGTCTGTGAGAAGTAATGAGTCTAAGAATAATCCACTACATTTTAAGAGTTCAGATACACAGACTAATCTCAGGTATAATATTTCTATAAAATATAAAACAAGTATGCCATTTGATTGATCAGAATTGTATTCTAACAATAACAAATTCTTCTTGTATATTGGATATAATTGTTATAGTTTAGAGCATCAGAAGAGATCAGAACCAGAGCCAAGCTGTGAGTCTATGAGAAGTGATGAGTCTATGTGTCCTCCAATACATTTAAAGATTAAAAATAAACAGACAGATGTAAGGTACAGTATAACATTTCGGTAAAACATATGATTTCATGATGATACAGAATACAAACAAGACATTTTGCCTACAGTAGTAACTTATGCAATAATGTGGCATTTACATTTTATAGCCATGAAGTCCTCAACACATTTAGATCAAATCTGATGAAGAAGTTTGAGCGTCTGTATGAGGGACCAGCAAAGCAGGGAAACCCAACGCTCCTGAATGAGATCTACACAGAGCTGTACATCACAGAGAGTGAGAGTGGAGAGATCAGTAATGAACACGAGGTGAGACAGATTGAGACACAATCCAGGATAACAACAGAGGACACAGCGATCAAATGCAGTGACATCTTTAGACCTTTACCTGGACAAGACAAACCCATCAGAACTGTGCTGACAAAAGGAGTCGCTGGCATTGGAAAAACAGTCTCTGTGCAGAAGTTCATCCTGGACTGGGCTGAAGGACAAGAAAATCAGGACGTCCAGCTCATATTTCCACTTCCTTTCAGAGAACTCAATCTGATGAAGGACAAAACACTCAGTCTTTCAGATCTTCTTTATGTATTTTTCCCTGAAACAAAAGAAATGGAAATATCCTGTGACAAATATAAAGTGTTGTTCATCTTTGATGGTCTGGACGAGTGTCGTCTGTCTCTGGATTTTCAGAGCGGTGTGAGGTTGTGTGATGTAAGTGAATCAGCATCAGTGGACGTGCTGCTGAAGAACCTCATTGAGGGGAATCTGCTTCCCTCTGCTCTCATCTGGATCACCTCCAGACCAGCAGCAGCTGATCTCATCCCCTCTGAGTGTGTCCATCGAGTGACAGAGGTACGAGGCTTCAGTGAGCCACAGAAGGAGGAATACTTCAGGAAGAGAATCAGAGATCAGAGTCTGGCCGATAGGATCATCTCACACCTGAAATCATCAAGGAGTCTCTACATCATGTGCCACATCCCAGTCTTCTGCTGGATCTCAGCCGCTGTTCTGGAGAAGATGTTGAGTCAAGCAGAGAGTGGAGAGATTCCCAAGACTCTCACTCAGATGTACACACACTTCCTGATGGCACAGATTAACATCAAACATGAGAAGGACTATGAGGAAAACGTGGCAGATGAAGACATGATCCTCAAACTGGGGAAAGTGGCTTTTCAGCAGTTTGTGAAAGGCAACCTGATCTTCTATGAGGAAGACCTGAGAGAGTGTGGCATTGATGTGACAGAAGCATCAGTTTACTCAGGATTGTGCACTCAGATCTTCAGAGAGGAGTTTGGCTTGTATCAGGGGAAGGTCTTCTGCTTTGTTCATCTGACAGTTCAGGAACATCTAGCGGCTCTATATGTGCACCTCTCCTGTACAAACAACAACATAAATGTGTTTGACCAAATCACCAAACAGAGTTTGATGTCAAAAGTTCAAAAACAGAAGTCATTAGATGCTTCTTTAGCTGCTCTGCATCAGAGTGCAGTGAATGAGGCTCTGCAGAGTAAAAATGGACATCTGAATCTTTTCCTGCGGTTCCTTTTGGGTCTGTCAGTGGAGTCTCATCAGATTCTCCTACAAAGACTAATGAAACAAAATGATACAAAAAACAGCTCTGACAGCAGACAAGACACAATTAAGTACATCAAGGAGAAGATCAAGACCATGTCCTCTCCCAAAAAGTCCATCAATCTGTTCCACTGTCTGAATGAACTGGGTGATCATTCACTAGTGGAGGAAATACAACAGTATCTGAACTCTGGAACAGTAAATAAAGCCAAACTCTCTTCGTCTCAGTGGTCAGCTGTAGTTTTTGTGTTGTTGACATCAGAGAAGAAGCTGGATGAGTTTGATATTAATAAATTTGCCGAAGGAAGCAATGAAACCAAAAAACTAGAAGTATTTAAGAAACTGCTGCCTGTGATTAAAGAAGCCAGATCAGTTCGGTAAGTATCACTGAGAACAATCACTTCGCTGTTTAAACCTTTAACATATTTTTCTATGTGTTGTGACATTTTAGACATCAATCCAGTGGTTCATCAAACATGTACATTTCTGTTTAGTGTGTTTGATAAAGGATTTACAGCTAAACTCATCTGAACTGATCTGAGAGAGTGAAGAGTGTGTGTTTGTTCTCTACAGGTTGTATAATTGTGGTCTCACAGATGAAGGTTGTGCTGCTCTGACTTCAGCTCTGAGATCACACCCTGAACACCTGAGACAACTGGACCTGTCCTGGAATAAACTAGGAAATTCAGGAATCACACGGATATCTACTATACTCAAGGATTCTCACTGTAAACTGGAGAAACTAGAGTAAGATCATATATGAATCTCACAATTGAAATACATTGTAAAGTATGGAGTGTGCAGTCTCTTTCAGTTGCTGTGAGTACAGCTGATTGAGCAGTAAATGACTGAACACATGAGCTGCTCCTCAGTAACATGATACTGCAGGACTGAGAGTCACACTGAAATACACACTCAACCACACAATCAACATTTCAATCTCTTGACCTTAAACTGGTTTGAGATCAACAGTCACAACTGAGAAATGAAAAACATTCTAGTTTCATTCTTGCCGTTAATAACTTTCATAGTTTTGTAAAAACTCTTTTAAAATGTTGTGTTGATTGTAAACAGGCAAACACACACACACACACACACACACACACATTTATTTACTTGTTACAAGACCTAAAATTAACAGTATTACTCATTTTTTTTCTATTATAACTCTAACAATGCATGAGAACATTATATGGAAACATTTGTAATGAGAAGGAATAGGTTTTATAAATTTGTTGTCAACGAAAGATAAGCATTTCAAAAGAGAATCTTCCCCGCAGCTTTCTGTAAAATTAAAAGCAAAGGAAAACAACAGTAATAATATTAATTAAAGTTATACAAATTAAACAAATAAACAAATAAAGAAATATCATAATAATTCTGATGAACTGAAATGTTTCACATTATTATTATTATTATTAATAATAATAATAATAATTATTATTATTATAATTATTAATGTGTCAACAAAAGAGAAGCATAACTTAATTTCAACTAATAATTTTAAATGCCATTATAAGAATTAAACACACAATTAAATTGTATTAATATCAGTAAAATTTATTATTATATAGTATTATTAGTATGTAAGTGTAAGATGACTTCAGGAAAAAGGCAAAATAACAAGCAAAATTACATCTTAACTACTAAAGGAGCCACTAAACTTAACTCTATAAATAAAACCAAATCAACAACAGAGATATAGTTTCCTGACTCCCTATCTTCTTGAAATGAAAAAACAACCTGAAAAGGACTAAATCAAGATAAACGTGCACCCACTCCCTAAAACTTCCAATTATACAGTAAGAATATTTACAAAGCAAACAAGAAAGATAAAGATCAGCCTTGAGAACAACTCAGATTTGACTCAAATTTAAAAAACAAGATTAAAAAGCAGTACATCCTAGGACAAAACTCCCCCAGCATTAAATCGCCAACCAGCAACCAACATTTTAGTCTGTCATAAGAGTGTTTTTAGTAGATCAATAAGCATTTTCCAGGTTGTGATTCAGAAATACAGGTCTCGATATATTATTGTTTCAAATGGGTAAACGCAACTGATCACAACATCAATGCTGTTGTTGTGGAGTGATGGAAACAAATGAATGCGTTGTTATGCACTGCAATCAAATCCCTTGAAAGAGAAGGAATGGTAAATGTTAATAAATATCTTAAAATGATGAGTTTCTGGTAATAGAGCTGAATGCAGCAGCACAGACCAATCATGTAGAGATTTTTCCAGTGGTGAATTTTGTAAGACATTTTGCAGTCAATGCCTTCAATTTAAATCCCTTCAGTACAAGACAGTTTTTTTTATCTAATGCATGTCCTTTACGTTTCTACTTTCTTTTTTTCTTTTTTAAAAAGAAATTAACTTATAATCTGATCTGAGAGAGTGAAGAAGACTGTGTCGTTGTTGTCTGCAGGTTGAGGAAATGTGGTCTCTCAGATGAAGGTTGTGCTGTTCTGACTTCAGCTCTGAGATCAAACCCTGAACACCTGAAAGAACTGGATCTGTCTTGGAATAATATAGGAGATTTGGGCGTAAAGCATCTCTCTGCTGGACTTAAAGATCCTCACTTTAAACTGCAGAAACTGGAGTAAGTTAACGATAGTCACACATGTAAGGCATGTACTTTAATGTACATTTTAGGATCAAAATCATCTTGTAAAATAAATATTCAGTAAACATACTAAATCTCAGCACAAATAATTCTGATGACTGAGCTTCAGTGGCTTCTGGTAGTTTGACTTATACTGGACTATCTGTATTATATGTAAGGTTATAATGAAGGTTCACGAGTTCACCCTTACATCTAATCTGAAGGCAAATAGTAGGCATATTTTGGCGTGCTGTCCTGGGGGAGGGGTCCGGGCCCGGAGCATAGCCCGAACCTAAATAACTCCCCCTATCCCTAATTTGGGATAAATAGATTAGAAGTGAGGAGTTGGGGTGGAGGAGGGTTGCCGAAAAACTGTCGTGGGACAGTAGGTAGGAAGACTGGATATATATACGCTTGCGTGCTATTTAAGATGATTAGCTAAACGAGATGCACCTGTGCCAAATTGGATGATTATCTGATCGTGCTTCTCCCGAACTTTGTTAATAAAACCACATTTATTATTAATGAGTGAATAAAGTTTATAATCACTTTAGTTTGTATCAGTGATAAAAGGAAAGAGCCTCAAAACATTTCAAACAAGAAAGTTGTTTAATAAGCAACTCTTAAATATAGAAGAATGAATAAAAATAGAAAAGAATCAACACTGGTTTTCAGGAGCGGCAGAGTTTCAGCTTTTCTCCTTCGTCAGCATTAAATCTCACACTACAGACGCTTGAACTAAAGTTCACATTTTTTCATTGTACTTTACAGGTTAAGGTGTTGTGGCATCACAGTTGAAGGATGTGCTGCTTTGGCTTCAGCTCTGAAATCAAACCCTGAACACCTGAGATACGTGAATCTGTCTGGAAATCAACTAAAAGAATCAGAAGTGAAGTGTCTCTCTGATCTAAAGGATAACCCAGTTTATAAACTAGTGAAACTATACACTTGTGAGTAAATTTTTATTTAAAACGTTTAAAGTTTATTAACAGGTCTTATATGTTTATAATTAAAGTATATAAGATTACACTTTAGTCTGCGTTTAATGACCGTCATGTGACTTATCTATGCATATGTGAATATTTTCATCTCCTAGGTTTCTCTCTGTGTTAGTGATAGTCATTATTTACTGTTATTAATCTATTAGCAGTTATCATTCAAATATTTGGCTGTAATATGACTATACCAATACTAATATATGCTAATGTCTCATATGTGACTGTCTGTGTGTTTTATTGTAGGACTCTCAGTATATAGACATCAGTCCAGTTTTCTCAGGATCAGCTGATGGTGAATAAAGAGCTTCAACAGAGACTCAAGACACAGACACACAGCAATCATACTGTCATTTGTGTGTGACTTCACATCAGTTTTGTTATTTTTACATTTTATGGACCAGTTCTTTTGAAACACCGATGTCATTTTATGTTCAGATGTCATCAGATATCATTATATTTAAGTGATGGTCGGTGTATAAGTGTTGAAAAGCATCATCTGCAATTTGGAGGTTTTTATACTGATTGTGTAGATGCTGTAGCATGCAATTTACACTACAAGTTGTGACAAAAAAACAACATTAAAATCAACAAGTAATAGACATGGTATAAATAAGAGGTTTATAGTGGAATCTATCTTTCAAAAAACACTTAAATTATCTGGTTTCTATCAAGTTATTGTATACTGGTATAAGTTCACTAAAGCTGTTTGGACTAACCACTTATTTAGAATTAAGTTGATCTTTTCGGTTTAATGGAAAAAGGTGTATATTTTATTGTCCAGCATCTATTTGTTATTCATTTAAATGTTCTGTCGACCTAATCAAGATGGAGAGTTTTACAGAAGGCATAGCTTCAAGTATCATTATAGATGTATTCAAAAGTCTGTTCTTCTAATAATCAGAAATACAATTTATCATATGACTGTTATTCACTTTACATCACTAACAAGAAATGGGTGTGATTCTGCAGCTGATAAATTTAAATGAAGTTTACTGACAAATTATTGTGATGCTTGTCAAAACTATGATTTTTATGATAATGGAAGATTTTTTATTTCAGGAAAAGTTTACATTGTATATATGCATTTTAAATGTTAACCACTTGTATCTGTTTCATTTAATAGAAGATACTCCAACTACCAGAACTTTTGGCTTCTGACTACAGTTTATTTTTATTTTCATTTTGGATTTACATAAATTTTTGAAACAAACTTTTCCAGCAGTGTTCAGTTACTGAAAAGTGCTTTGTATGAGAGTAGAACAGAATAAAAGCATGCAATAAATAACTAACGATAAAGAAAGCCTTTTTTTAAACACATAATTATGTAATAACCATTATGAGTGCAGGCTAGCAAAATATCAAAAAGTACTTCACTTGTATATTTGTTTATTTTTATTCACATGTGTCATCCCAATGAGCTGTGGTCCTCCTAAATACCTAAGAAATGACAGGACAATAAACATGTTTAACTTTTGTCATGTTTTTCAACTGACACTGACAGATGTTGGAGCTTATTTGTATTTTAAATGAATTAAACATTCAGTAATTCATTAATTGTATGTTCATCAACTAATGTTTAAAGTAAGGTGGGTAAGTGATTCAAATGTTTAATCTAATTAATTACATGATGTGGTGATTCAATTAATAGCACATCAAATTTGGAGAAATTCCTATGAAAATATAATTTAAAGTCGTTGTGCAAAGCATCAAACAGATTACAAAAAGCAGGATCGGCAAGAAATATTTTGTTTGATAAAATTTATTACATATACTCTTTTGGACCATGTGAGTAAATTATGACAGAATTGTCATTTTTGGTTGGGTGAACTATAACTTTAATCGTTTATTTTCTTAATTGTATTATTATTCCTATTAAAATATTAAATTATTTATTTAATGAAATTATACTCTAAATAATGAACTAATACTGCCAGTAGGTGGTGGTAGCCTAATGTCTTAATGATTACATCATCGAGTCATTTATTCATTCGTTTGATTCGTTAAAATGGCTGATTCATTCAGGAGTGAAGTAAATAGTTCTTTATGGATGGTTCATTGAATCATTATGCTGTGTTCACACCAAACGCGAATAGAGCGTCAAATTCGCGTCTAAGCTTTTAGTTTGCCGCTTGACCATTTTGAGATCATTTGCTTCATTCCTGTGTGAAATTAACTTCACAACAGACGCGAATTCACGTCATGGGGCTGAATTCACGCAGCATTTTCAACCGCCATTTTTATTCGGATAATTTTCAAAATATTACCATTATTGTGTCATGAAATGTAGTTTTAAAAATATTTCAGGCTAGAATGTAGTTGTTTTAAACTCAAATATGCGGTTTATTTATAATGACAGCGTCTATTTAAAAAAATGTGTTTCGCCGATCTCGGAGATGAGGTCCATGCAATCAGCGGGAGCTCCGTCATCATGTATCTGCCGAGAGCAGCCTCACCTCTTCAAGATAATATAATTTGTTTGGGGTAAAATGAAACGTTTCTCATCTTTGGCCTTTATTCAATGTATCTATTAATATGTTTTTTTATATATATATATATATAAAGGTCCTTTTTATTCCTGTCTCTATAGAAATATGAACTTTTGTCATATAGCTCCGGTTGACTGCTCACTGACAACAGTCATTCCTCCTTGAATGAGTGGAGAAGGGTATTCCTGCACAACCGGAGGCTGCAGGAACATACTGTTGAATGAATGCTAGAACTAGACGCGCGAGTGAGGCGAATTCGCGTCTTCCGCGCCGCGCTTAACGCCCCATTCTCGCCGCGAGACCTCCAGACGCGCGTAAATGTTATTGACTTATGAAATCATTCGCGCCAGAAGCTCTATTCGCGTTTGATGTGAACACAGCATTAGGCTTGTTCGACTTAAAGCAGATCATCACCATCAGACCGACCGGTGTGTGACATCAAAGAACCGCAAGAGCTTAGAGAGCAGACGACTCCTTATGCTTTTGAATCGCTCTTGCGGTACTTTGATGTCTAACACAGATCTGTCTGTGCAGTGCCACTTCAAAGCCAACGCGACTGTAGCCAATGGTTCAACGTGCCAAATGGTTCACCAAATTCATTCAAAACGTGGATTAAGAAATGAAAGGACGCGATGGGTTGCTTGGGGATGGACAGTTCTGATTGGTCTTTAGATTTTTGTTGGCAAAATTGAGCAAAACAGACAATATTGTGTCTAAAATAACACAATATTAACTTTTTAATCAACTTGTATAAGAAGAGTATAACATTTGCGCTTGTGTGATAATGTACTTAGCCTACAGCTTGTGTGATATTTATTAACTATGTGATGTAAAGAGACACAATTTCAAACGGGGGCATTTTGCCCCATATCTTGAATTTTAGGGATATTTTCTAGGCTCCATCATGCAGTAAGTTGTTGCCCTGCCTAATATTAGTCATCAATTGACTGTATGAAATGGCAGATATAGCTTACTGAAGAAACATAGCTTACTGAAGAATACCGGTCTGGATGAGCAGTAGAGCTTGTGTCAGGACTGTGAGCCAGGTGTCCTGACATTGTATCCTACCCGTCAGATTTTCCTACCAGGTTTACTGCGCATGCGCACATCAACAACGTTGACATGAACAACAACATTTAATGTATCTGTAAGGGTGGGTTTAGCGTTGTGGTAGGAGTAGACGTTATTAAACATAACTTTTGTTTTGTTTTTTAGCTGTGTGAATGTTTTTTTTTATTGTTATTTTTTTTAGCTGTGTGCATGTGCCTGAAATGCGGCCACAGTCTTGACGTCATCGCCGCCCGTATAAGAAATCAAAAGTAAAAGTAGCTCATCTTGATGTTTCGCTCTTTAAAGTGTCATATTATTTCCATAAAACTACTAATAATATATTTTTAATAGAAACCTTTATAAAAGTGACGCAGTGAATTTACATGTCGCTGCTTATAGAAAAAAAACGTAGAGCAAGTCGATTAGTTAAAAATGAATCAAGATAAGTAGAGACTCGAGGCATGTCACAGTCACAGATGACTTCTGTAAACAAGAAAAACTGGATCTTGAGACGTGACAGTTTCTCCGATTGTCAGGATCTGTTCATATGAATTAGTTATTGTGTTTGTTTGTCATTTCCATCCAGAGTCAGTGAGATCAGATACTGTTTCAACTGTTCAGATCCATTATGGAAGACACAGAAAGATCCAGCGATGAAGATTTATTTCCAGGATGCAGGTACTCTGAATAAACACTATATGAAATAATTGAAGATGGGAAGATGTTTGATGAATGGTTTAAACAACTTATAATAAAATTATCATCATAAAGGATTACCTTTTCTCTCATAGTTCAGTTCATCAGAAGCGATCAGAAGCAGACCCCAGCTGTGTGTCTTTGAGGAGTGCCTGGTCTATAGATCATTTAATAGATTTTAAGAGTAGAAATACACGCTCTGCTATCAGGTAAAACATTATAAATATGATCATAGTATTGCATTTTATTTTCTCAGAATGGTATCAACATTCAGTAAAATGTTCTACAAGATGAGAAATTATTGTTGTACAATTTTTATAATGAATCCTTATCTGATATTTTAACAAATACAGTGTTACACTAGCCTATATACATACATCTTTTTTTGTCTGTGTGAACAGTGTAATAAATAAATAAATACAGTAATTCAAATCATTGACTTTAATCTCTTTCTGTTATAGTTCATTCAATCAGAAAAGATCAGAGGCAGAGCCCAGCTGTGTGTCTATGAAGAGTGAATGGTCTATAGATAATGTTATAGATTTTAAGAGTGAAAGCACTCAGACTGATCTCAGGTATATATATATATATATATATATATATATATATATATATATATATATATATATATATATATATATATATACATGGTCTTTTTATTATCAGAACGATATCAGTAAACGTGGTATATGTTGTAGGCTAAATTGTGTATAGTTATTTTTAACCTTTATCTTATATTTGAACATGTTGCTCACACACATCTGTGAAAGCAGTCAGTTTACTTCCATTTACATATTTTGTATAGTGTAATTTAAGTTATCATGAAGTGCTCTTTAAAGTTTTTTAATGATGAATATTTAATTTTTGGAAGATATTAATTCAAATTATTAACTTTAATCTGTCTCTGTTATAGTTCAGTTGATCAGAAGAGTTCAGAATCAGAGCCCAGCTGTATGTCTATTAAGAGTGATCAATCTGTGGGTCATCAAATATACTTTACAAGTAGAGATACACAGTCTGTTCTCAGGTCTAACATTTCTGTATAACATATGATTTGATTATAATACGGAATACAAAAATACATTTTGCTTAGCAACTTATACAATAATGTGGCATTTAAATTTTATAGCCATGAAGTCCTCAACATGTTAAAATCAATTCTGATGAAGAAGTTTGAGCGTCTGTGTGAGGGAACAGCGAAGCAGGGAAACCCAACACTCCTGAATGAGATCTACACAGAGCTGTACATCACAGAGAGTGAGAGTGGAGAGATCAGTAATGAACACGAGGTGAGACAGATTGAGACACAATCCAGGAGAACAGCAACAGAGGACACAGCGATCAAATGCAGTGACATCTTCAGACCTTTACCTGGAGAAGACAAACCCATCAGAAGAGTGCTGACAAAAGGAGTCGCTGGCATTGGAAAAACAGTCTCTGTGCAGAAGTTCATCCTGGACTGGGCTGAAGGACAAGAGAATCAGGACGTCCAGCTCATATTTCCACTTCCTTTCAGAGAACTCAATCTGATGAAGGAGAGAACACTCAGTCTTTCAGACCTTCTTCATACATTTTTCCCAGAAACAAAAGAAATTAAAATTTCCAGTATCAAAAATAAAGTGTTGTTCATCTTTGATGGTCTGGACGAGTGTCGTCTGTCTCTGGATTTTCAGAGCGATGTGAGGTTGTGTGATGTAAGTGGATCAGCATCAGTGGACGTGCTGCTGAAGAACCTCATTGTGGGGAATCTGCTTCCCTCTGCTCTCATCTGGATCACCTCCAGACCAGCAGCAGCTGATCTCATCCCCTCTGAGTGTGTCCATCGAGTGACAGAGGTACGAGGCTTCAATGAGCCACAGAAGGAGGAATACTTCAGGAAGAGAATCAGAGATCAGAGTCTGGCCGATAGGATCATCTCACACCTGAAGTCTTCAAGGAGTCTCTTCATCATGTGTCACATCCCAGTCTTCTGCTGGATCTCAGCCGCTGTTCTGGAGAAGATGTTGAGTCAAGCAGAGAGTGGAGATATTCCCAAGACTCTCACTCAGATGTACACACACTTCCTGATCCTTCAGACCAACATCAAACATGAGAAGGACTATGAGAAGAACGTGACAGATGAAGACATGATCCTCAAACTGGGTAAAGTGGCTTTTCAGCAGCTTGTGAAAGGCAACCTGATCTTCTATGAGGAAGACCTGAGAGAGTGTGGCATTGATGTGACAGAAGCATCAGTTTACTCAGGATTGTGCACTCAGATCTTCAGAGAGGAGTTTGGCTTGTATCAGGGGAAAATCTTCTGCTTTGTTCATCTGAGTGTTCAGGAACATCTAGCGGCTCTATATGTGCACCTCTCCTATACAAACCACAACATTAATTTGTTTGACCTAATCACCAAACAGAGTTTGCGATCTAAAGTTAAGGACTGGTTTCAACACAATTCCTCAAAAAATGTTTCATTATCTGAGTTGCATCAGAGTGCAGTGAATGAGGCTCTGCAGAGTAAAAATGGGTATTTAGATATTTTCCTGCGGTTCCTTCTAGGTCTGTCAGTGGAGTCTCATCAGATTCTCATACAAAGACTAATGAAACAGACAAGAAGCAGCTCTGACAGCAAAGAGGAAACAATTGAGTACATCAAGAAGAAGATCAGGACTATTGACTGTCCAGAAAAGTCCATAAATCTGTTCCACTGTCTGAATGAACTGGGTGATCATTCACTAGTGGAGGAAATACAACAGTATCTGAACTCTGGAAAAATAAAGGAACGCAAACTCTCTTCGTCTCAGTGGTCAGCTGTAGTTTTTGTGTTGTTGACATCAGAAAATAAGCTGGATGAGTTTGATATTAATACATTTGCTAGTGGAAACAAAAAACTGAAAGTTTTTCATAAGCTGCTGCCTGTGATTAAAGAATCCAGATCAGTTAAGTAAGTATCACTGAGAACAATCACTTCACAGTTTAAACATTAAGAAAATGTGGTCAGTATTATGAAGTGTTTTATAATCAGTAACACTGTAAGAAGAAGTTGCCTATGAATAAAAAGCCCAAGTTTATAAGTTGTTAAAAATACAAATAAATGAGGAGTTATAATATATTTAATTGTAGTTTGTTTAAAACAACCACAACAACAACTGACTGTTATGAGGCTGTCCAGAACAATGCAATGACCTCTTTATTAAAACAAACCAAAATTACATCCAGGTGATAAATGGGAGAATACAAACACAAGATAGCCAATAGGAAACAGAAAAATACTTCAAAATAAGAGTTGAACACAGGCAGGGATCATTACACTTCATTGTGCAACAAAGAAATGTTATACATTTTTTGAGATGTTATGCTTTGTGACATTTTAGACATAAATCCAATGATTGATTAAACATGATTTTGTTCTTTATGTTTGTACTTTTCTTAAATAATGGAAACTGATCTGTTTTGAGTAAGTGAAGAGTGTGTCATTGTTCTATACAGGTTGAATGATTGTGGTCTCACAGGTGAAGGCTGTGCTGCTCTGACTTCAGTTCTGATAGCAAACCCTGAACACCTGAGAGAACTGGATCTGTCTGGGAATAAACTAGGAGATTCAGGAGTCATGCTGCTGTCTGGTGTAATACTGAATCCTGACTGTAAACTGGCGATACTGCGGTAAGATCATTTATAGCTGTGTTTCCCCCCACCAGACCTGTTGATTTCTGCATTTCCTCTGTGGTGTAAAGTACTGAGAAGATTAGGCAAATAGTCTGGTGATGTAGGTCTGCAAGCGTTTCTCAGTACGCAAATTTTGGAATTGCATTCTTATAGCAAGCTATAACAGTGAGCTGGCGGGTTTTCCTCTCTCTCTGTTAAGTGCTGTGCTGTACTAATGCAGACAAGTTCATTTGATTTGGCGCTTATGCTTCCAACTCTTGTTCGTGTACTGTTTTTAGATGCAGACTCTGAGGAGTCCTGCACAGATGTTGTTGTGCACTATTATTTTGGCGCTTTGTGCTACCTATAATAGTTGCCTGAATACTTCCTTCAGCTCTGCTGCTGCATCTAGCTGAAACAAATGGAAGAGCTCACGTGTTTCAGAGTATTCTTATAGCAAGCTATAAAAGTGAGCTGGTGGGTTTTCCACTCTCTCTGTTATCTGCTGCGCTGCACTGATGCAGACACGTTCATTTGATTTGGCACTTACACTTCCAAGTCTTGTTCGTGTACTGTTTTTAGACACAGACTCTGAGGAGTCCCTGCAGCAGATATATTGTTGTGCACCATGGTCTTGGCGCTTCATGCTCCTGAGCATTGGTCTGCCGGAGTAATATAATATTTCTTTCAGCTCTGCTTCTGTATTTAGCTGAAACATTAAGTGGCAAGCTGGTGTAACATTTAATGTTTTAATGGCTCATTTTGGATAGTTAAGCAGATGTGTTTTCCTATCTCTCTTTCTACTTCTGCGCTGCACTGATGCAGGCACGTGCGTTAAATTGGTGCTTACACTTCCAGCTCTTATTTCGTGTACTGCTTCTAGGTGCAGACTCTAAGAGTTCTGCAGCTGATGTTTGTCATACATTATGGTCTTGGTGCTTCATGCTACTAAGCATTAGTCTACCTGGCTATTAATTTTACTTTCAGCTTCGCTGATGCTTGAGCTGGAACAAATCAGTGGACGAGCTCACATCTGAGTAAATTCCTATAGAAAAAAAAACTAATGCCATAGCGACTCGGGCTGCATAGTGAGCAGGGTTTTTCTTGTCTCTACTCCTGCACTGCATTAATTAATGCAGGTACATTGATTTGGCACTTACGCTTCCAACTCTAGTTCATGTGACTGTTTTTATCACGGACTCCACAGCTGACATTTGCAGTGCTCTTTGGTTTTTGGCACTTCATGCTACCAACACTAGACTGTCCAGCTAAAAATAATTCTTCAGCTCCACTGATGTTTGAGCTGGAACATATAGTTGACTCTGTGCTATGAGCTAGATCTGTGGAGTTTTGCAACACACATTTGTCATGCAACATGGTTTTTGGCACTTCAGGCTACCAACACTCTTTGAATAACTGGCCTAATCATTATTCTTCTTATCCCAACTGAGTTGCACTGAGCTGAGCTACTTTGTGAACGAAGGAGGATTAGGCTGTCGTATGGTTACACCATCCAGCTTATTTGGGTTGACTGGATTTGCGTCACCTAACCTTGTGCTTGGAATAAGCAATGTCAAGAAGCTGACACAGATGTTCATCCTGTCTCTATCTGAACCAGAGTTTGGTTTGTGACCATCAGTCTAAGAATGCGTACTTCTGCATCGAGATATCCAAGAGACACAGCAAGTTCCTCAGGTTTGTTTTTTGAATAAAGCTTGGCAATACTTTATTATTCCATTGAACTGGCCTTGAATGCAAATTGAGTGGCTGTCACATTAGGTCAAGGACTGACAACATGGCTGTGGTCTCATACATTGGTCAGAGAGGATTACGCTCTCGCCCCCTGTCAGGTTGGTGAGACATGTTCTTCTTTGGACATAGACTAGGTTCCCTTCGATATGAGCCATTCGTGTCCCGGGTAACCTCAGGAGTGGACTTACTCTTGAGGCCGAGTTTGAAGGCTGGAGAATGGAGATTCAACCTCTCTGGTGGGTGAGTCTCATAAGGCAGAGGTTCGGCTGAGCGGAAGTGGATTGTTTGCTTCGAGCATTCGCATTGCCTGCTCTGGTTTCCTTGTCTCCTCCGTCACCTCTGGGTGTGGACGCTCTAGCCAAGAATGGTTAGGACCAGTCTTATGCTTTCCCATTGACCTGTTTGCTCCAAACTATTCTGTTCAGAGTAAGCTTGTTCAGAGTGAACATCTGTTTCTGGTGGTACCGTTTTGGCCCACTCATACATGGCGCTGTATGCCCTTAAGTGGACCCAATCTGGACCCAGTCCATTACCCTGTAGGGACCTGCCACAGGTTTATGTGGCTGCCATATCTGCTGAGCATTACCCATAGAAGTGTTTTAGAGGGATGTCACTGTAACAATATACAAATCTCCATATTCATCGGGAAGAAGGAGGCGGGAACCGGCGCACAATCAAAACTCATTTTAATATTCAAAAGTAAATACAAAACGGCGCACCAGCCCCTCACGGACAACTGGTGTGCATAAATAAAAAGCAAACATAAAATAATATCCCAGGCCTGGTCCTCTCTCGTCCTTCACGGTCGTCGCTCCAGTTTTATATCCTTACATCTCCTACGTGGGACTCAAGACCGGCGGTGGGGCGCAGGTGTAGCTCATCTCCAATCACTACACCTGGCCTCACTCCTCGTTCCCACGCCTCTCGGCCCCGCCCCACTCGCCACAGTCACCCTTTGGTTTCCCATTTATACAGGGACGAGACAGCTTAGGCCTTTCCACCGAGCACAGATCCTTTTTTGGACTTATTTTGGTTGAAAGGCCTGGCAGCCCATCCATTTGAGCTGTTTAAGTCTTTCAGATAACTTTGAAATTGTCTATTCTCTATTAGATGTATGAGGATCTGTAGGCTCTGTCAGCTCCTCTTGTATGGACTGTTCCCCAAGATTGGTTAAGTCTTACTGCTTCCTAGGACTAGTATATCCTAAGGCTGCTTCGACACTGTTTGCTTTCAGCAAGTGGTTGGAGGTTTTCTCCCTTGCTATGCGGGGTAAGATAGTACTATATCTTTAGCCTATGAGGCACATGGTGTGACTTCGCCTCTAAGGTGCATGCTTGTTTTATGAAAGCAATGGCTTCTTCTCATGCTCTCTTTAAATAGTTTTTGATGGGAAATGTCTGTGCTGTGGCAGGTTAGTCCTCTACTAGCACTTTCATCAAGTTCTACTTGTCTGAATGTGAGGCTGGCTCTTGGCTTCCGGGTCTCTTCCGCTTGAGCAGACTCTTTCCTTGGTCCCAGCTATCTTAGGTACGTCTGGCATTATGGTATATCATTCCCAAAGTGATGACGTCATTGCAGATTTGAAGTGAACCTAAGAAAGGGAACATTTCGGTTACATATATAACCTTGGTTCCCTGAATAGGAAACGAGATGCTGCGATGCTGGCTGTTCCGTAGCTTTGATAGCGCTTCCTTCGTCATAGTGTAAAATCGGATTAAATAGTGTGCAGCACACATTCATGATCATACGTACGTATGTTCGGGGCGGTGCTAAGTGCTATTGGCCGATTAATTGGTGTGATTGTAAAAGGGCTTCAGACATTCATCACACCGGAAGTGTTCCCAAAGCAATGACGTCATCGACGCATCTAGTTCCCTTCACATTTATCTGAAATTGTAACAATGCAAACAGGTTTTTTGTAAGAGGTAGGTTTAAGGTTTGGTTAAGGGATAAAAAATATTGGTTTATCAGAAAAGTTTAAAAGTAATCAAAGTCTATGGAAAGTCCCCAGAATTCACAGAAACAAATGTGTGTGTGTGTGTATGTGCCAGTGAGTGCAAAGCTCTACTTCCGTCTCAGACACAGAAACTAATAATATAGATTTTTTTATGATGATGTTTTGTGCTCCATGGCATTTTAGATCTCAGTCCAATGATTTATCAAACATGGATTTGTGCTTATTTCGGTTTATACTTTCTTTTAAATAATGGATTTACTGTTAAACTGATCTGATCCGAGAGAGTGAAGAGTGTGTCATTTGTTCTCTACAGGTTGAGTAAGTGTGGTATAACAGGTGAAGGTTGTGCTGCTCTGGCTTCAGCTCTGAGATCTAACCCTGAACACCTGAGACAATTGGATCTGACTGGGAATAAACTAAGAGATTCAGGAGTCATGCCACTGTCTGTTGTAATACAGAATCCTTTGTGTAAACTGGAGATACTGTGGTAAGATCAAGACTCTCAGACATGGAACACAATGTAAAATATTTTTAAGTGTTCAGCCTAATTCTGCTGCTGTGAGTTCAGCTCATTGAGCTGTAAATTCAGACTGACAGCAGAAGGTATGGGAACCTTGGATGCTTTAATGGTCAAAGAACACTCAAAAGGCCATGTGATTGACATAAAGCAGACAATCAGGTTTCGTTTTATTCCACATCATGTTTAGGGGCATGCAAATGTTTCCACAATAAAAGGATGGTGTGTAAATCTTTTGGACTATGTCATGAATTTTAAATATTTCACCTGCATTCAAATATAGACACACATCTGCTGGTCAAATTAAGTAACAGTGAGTAAAACAATGGTAATGTGTTTTAATAGAGCATTAGCAATGTTTGCGAGATTAGCGGCAACCATGCTGGCGATGCTAATGGACTATAAGCTAATAGTGGACTCTGGAAATCAAAATAAAACTATTGATAAAGCGCTTTGTGTTTGTTGTAGAATATTATAGGCAAGGCAAGGCAAGTTTATTTATATAGCACATTTCGTACACAATGGTAATTCAAAGTGCTTTACATAAAAGAAAGTAAAATAATCATGAAGAAAAATAATAACAAAAATAAAACAAGCAATTTTAAAACTTTTAAAATGATTAAAACTTTTAAAAACAGTTAGAAAATGATTTTACATAAAAAATAAATAAATAAAACAGTGAAAATATAGTGCAATCAGTTCGGACAGTGCTCATTCAATAAATGCATTGTGGGATATATCCACACCTTATAGAAATTAAAATGATGGTGTGTAAAAATTATTTTAAGATAAAAAATAGAAGATAAAGAAGTAACTTGACGTAGCTCAAACTAAAAAACATGGCAGCAACAAACAGGAAGTGACGCCATGTGAGCCCTGTCTGGCACGTATAAAAAAACAGGCTAGCACTAGCCCGACTGTGGAAAAGCAGATAATGTAATAAACTTTCACAAACAATCAACATTTCAGTCTCTTGATCTTAAACAGGCTCGAGTTCAACACAGTCAGAAGAATGTACTAGATTAATTCTCATTTTTAATCACATTTATCTTTCAGCAGTGACTCTTTTTAAAATATTGTTTTAACGGTGCAAAATCACACTCTTCTCCAACACTTTATTCCTGTGATTTCAAAGCAATGACAATTTTTTTTTGCATCATTACTCCAGTAACATGATCCTTCAGAAATCATTCTAATATTCGGATTTGCTGCTCAAAAACATTATTATGTTGAAAACAGCTGAGTATATTTTTTTTTTAGGTTTCGTTGACGAATAGAAAATGTAGCTCCATTTATCTGAAATATAATTGTTTTGTAACATTATAAAAGTCTTTATCATCAGTTTTGATCAATTTAATGCATACTTGCTAAATAGAAGTATACATTTCTATAAATTCTTAAAGTATTCAACTTTTAAATATTGATAATAATCATAATAATGTTTCTTGAACAGAAAATCAGTTTATTAAAATGATTTATGAATGAGCAAATTATTTCTGATGGATCATATGACACTGAAGACTAGAGTAATGATGCTGAAAATTCCTTTGTTCACAGGAAATAAATTACATTTTAAAATATATTTAAATAGAAAGCAGTTATTTTAAATAGTACAAATATTTCACAATATTACTCCTTTTGCTGTACTTTGGATTAAATTAATGCAGGCTTAGTGAGCAGAAGAGAATTCTTTAAAAACATTAAAAAGCTTACTGTTGAAAAACTTTTGACTGGTAGTGTAAAAGTTTTATGATCGTGTTTTGTGCTCTGTGAGATTTTAGACCTCAGTTCAATGATTCTTAAAACATTGATTTGTGCTTTAAGTTTGTACACTCTATTTAAAGGGCTCTTATGATGCGATTGAACATTTTCCTTTCTATGAGGAGTGTTACAAGCTTTTGGTGCATAAAGAAGATCTGTAAAGTTGCAAAAACTAAAGTTTAATATCCAAAGAGAAAATCTTTATAAAAGTTAAGTCATCCACGCCTGGCTATAACGGCTCATTCTAACATGCCCCCACATGTCTACGTCACGATGTGGGAAGATTTGTATAAAGCCACCCAAATGTTCACACAAAGAAAGAAGATGGATTTTTTATTCTCGCTGTTACTGCTGGCGCCATGTTGTGGAGACGCCGTAAGCTTCAGTCTGGTGCTTCTTGAGTTTAGAGCAGTGTAGAGAAGTGCTTGTTGTTTGTTGTTTCTCCGATCACAAATGCAGACATGGTTTTATGTTTATGCAGCGCGATATGTAACAGTATGTTAAGGGGTGTAACATTTCCGTCATGCGCTTGAGGCATTCTGCCAATCACAATGCACTGGATAGCTGGCCAAGCAGCATACATTTCACTTTTTCAGGATTTTTGGTTTAAAAAAAGATAAATGTTTGAGTGTACGCTTTGTCTCCTCGTTCTTCGCTACTTGCTGTAGTACACGTGTGACAATTACACCAAATAAACAAAATAATGTTAATCTTTTTAGCAACGTCATATGACCCCTTTTATAATGTATTTAACAAATCTGATCTGATCTGAAAGAAGACTGTGTCATTGTTCTCTACAGGTTGAATGAGTGTGCTCTCACAGATGAAGATTGTGCTGCTTTGGCTTCAGCTCTGAGATCAAACCCTGAACACCTGAGACAACTGGATCTGTCTGGGAATAAACTAGTAGATTCAAGCATGAAGCTGATCTCTGCTGTGTTGGCGAATCCTCATTGTAAAGTGGAAAAGCTGTGGTAAGATCATATACTATATAACACAATGTAAGAACAAAAAGCAGTAAATCATAGGCGCTATGGCAAAAACAAAATTACTCCTACCTGAAAAGGAATTGTTGGCAAATGGAATACTTGCCACTGATTGGGTAAGACATCTTACAATTAAGATATAATGAAAGTCAAAAAATTGTGACCAGCTTTGTTTCTTATACACAATGGACTTCTATCTACACATTAAAACAGTTTTTCTTTTCAATAGCAAAACATTCAAACATATTATCTGTGTACATCCAGTGAAACAATCTGAGTACGAATCTGTCTTTTCCTGAACCCCTTCTTCTCACTTTTTCCTTTGCATATTAGCTCAGAGAGGCATTTCTTTTAAAATAAAAATGTAGAAAATATTTATAAAAATGCAAATACAGTGTTTAATGGGTATTTAATGGGAAATAAATGTCAAAAGACTAAAAACTAATAAGATCAAGTATTCATTTTACAATGGACATTTTATCAGGTCTTAATAACACTATCCATACAGTATTAAGATACTTTGTCTTATTAAAGAGCTTAAAATACATAATTGCAAGCATCAAGGTGACATGGTGTCAGTCAGTGCAGTTACATTGTTTTTATGAGTGAGTAATTAAACAGTTCATTCATGAATGAATGACAAGATGTTGAAATTAAATTAACTTTGAGCACCACTTTACAAGGCTCAAACAAGAGCAACGCATCACCTGGGTAAAACCTGGGACTTGACATGAAGAAGGACAGATGTAGGTAATCGCACATGATTCAGTTTCACTGCATTTCACTGAGTGTGTGTAGATGTCAGTCCAATGTTTCACAAACACTGATTTTAAGTTTAGACCTTCTCTTAAATAATGGAATTAGTGCTGAACTAATCTGATCTGAGAGAATGAAGAGTGCATCATTGTTCTTTACAGGTTGGTTGAATGTTGCATCACAGATGAAGGTTGTGCTGCTCTGGCTTCAGCTTTAAGATCAAACCCTGAACATCTGAGACAACTGGATCTGTCTGGGAATAAACTAAGAGATTCCAGCTTGAAGTGTCTTTCGACTGTACTGGTGAATTACTGCTGTAACTCGAAAAACTGTGGTAAGATCACACAGTAACACAATATGAAGTATATGTGAAGTGCAAAGCAAATCAGAAATCCAAAAGCAGAAAAGTAGTAAATCATGAGCACAATAGCAAACCTTGCCGCTGATTGGATGAGAATCTGCCTTTTCCCTATTCCATTTTTCTTTTTTACATCACATATTAGTTTAGAGACGCATTCATTGTGAAGAAAATTTAAGGATATTAAAAAAATGGAAATACGATGTCTAAAGTCTATTAATTATTGGGAATAAAATGTTAAATGAGTATGTAATAGGCCTACAATTGAATTGGATGTGGTAATATCACATTGATCAGATGGGCTGCACAGCAACCATGTGCAGCTCACTTTGTTTCAACTCTCAAAACCATGACCCCCTTCCTGAACCTTCACTGACACCTTTACTCATCAGCAGGATCAATATGGTTTGGTTTATTAGAAGCAGGTATTGGGCAGGACTTCTGGCATAGCGACAAGAAAGATCTCAATAAGGCAGCATCTGAATATTTTTAGAAATATATAATCATATACAGAGAATGTTATAACATACTGTTTTGTAATGCAAGTAGTATTCACAATCAGCATTTCAATCTCTTGACTTTAAATGGACTCAAGCTCAACACAATCAGAAGTGAGAACAGTGCAGTTGTGTTCTTAAAGATAAAAATAGTGAATGCTGTTTTTCAGTGCAGTATAACAATAATGAGTTTTAAGAAATTAGACTTTGAAATACTGAAAATAAAAAAAGAGAAAAGTGGAAATATTTTGGTGTAGAGGAAATGATTTTCAAAATATCAGCAACATAGAGAATGAATGTCAGATATGAGAAACAACTACTGTAAGTGCTGACTCACCTGAGAAAGAGTCCTCTGACTCGTCAGCTGTGAGTCACATGAAGAGAGATATAGTAGAAAAGTCAGTCTACTAAGGAGGTTCACTTTTCTGATCATTATTTTCTGATTTTCATTGATTCAAGTCAAGTCACCTTTATTTATATAGTGCATTAAACAAAATACATTGTGTCAAAGCAACTGAACAACATTCATTAGGAAAACAGTGTGTCAATAATTCAACAAGATTTTTAATGAGATTAAGAATGGTGGAGATTTTCTATCTTCGATTGAACCATCAGGAAAAATGTTCAAATATGCGATGTTCAAATAACTAAAGGAAATTCAAGTGTCTAGTTTGCTTTATTCTCTCCTTTCAGTGACTTGTTTCAAAATCTCTCAAGATCTGTGGTCTGTGGCATTTTAGATCTCAGTCCAATGATTCTTTAAACTTTGATTTGTGCTTTAAGTTTTACTTTCTGTTTAAAGGGGGGGTGAAATGCTTGTTTTCACTCAATATCCTGTTAATCTTGAGCACATAGAGTAGTACTGCATCCTTCATAAATCCAAAAAGTCTTTAGTTTTATTATATTCATAAGAAAAAGATAGTCTGTACTGATTTTTCCCGGAAAAACACGACCGACTGGAGGCGTGACGTGTGGGCGGAGCTAAAGAATGACGAGCACGAATAGGCTTTTGCGTTGAGAGCATGTGGAAGCTGTGACATTACCGTGAGGGAAAACCCATCCTCCAAAACAAACCATGGCTAACAGTCAGATTCAGCCGTTTATTTATGATCCAGAATCAGATCCAGAGGCTGAAACTGAACGAAAGCAGCAGCAGCAACGACTCGCTCCGAGCGGGGCTCGAACCCGGGTCTCTGGCATGGGAGGCGGACGCACTAACAAGGAGGCAGAGATATTTGAAGCAGTTTTACTCACCGCCTGCGGTTCCAACACACGATCGTGACCCTTTTTCCTTGGGATTGCATCATCCTTAAGAAATAAACGATACGCAAATCCATCGTCAAACTGGGCCTTGTTTATAAAACAAGCATCTTCGAAATGCAGGGAACAAACACAAACACTTGCACAACTCCGTTGATGCTCTGTAAAAATAAACTCCATCCACTGGTCCCTTAATGCTGTTTCTCTTTTGGTAATCTGTGCAGGGTTGTCTTGCCCTGGCAACCAAAAACACACTTCTTTTGTGACATTTCGCGACGCTCTCGCTCTGATCAGTGAAGTCTGTTGTGCTCTCATTGCTCTGCTATACGGGAGCGCGCTCTTCCGGGAGAAGTGCCTTAGGACCCATATAAGGAAATTCCGCTCCATCTAACGTCACATAGACCCATACTCGAAAAAAACTTTTCCGAAACTTGTGACAAACCGGAAGTAGTATTTTGGGAACAAAAATACTCCTTCAAATGTACAACTTAATTTTTTGAAACTTTGTCCATGTTTAGCATGGGAATCCAACTCTTTAACAGTGTAAAAAACTCAGTATGCTCAGTGTGTCCTTGTTCTTTACAGGTTGGGTTATTGTGGTTTCACAGATGAAGGTTGTGCTGCTCTGATTTCAGCTCTGAGATCAAACCCTGAACACCTGAGAGAACTGGATCTGTCTGGAAATAAACTAGGAAAGTTTGATTTGAGGCTTCTTGCTGCTTTACTGGCAAATCCTCAGTGTAAAATCGAGATACTGTGGTAAGATCATCACTCTAACATTCTTATAAGTAAATGTGTCCTTTAATGTCAATTTTTAGGACTAAAATTAGCATTACAAAATAAATGTTCAGTTAACAATAAATCTCAGCATATACGGCACTTATGACATCTCCAACCTATCACATCACCTGCTGCTCCTGTTTGAGCCACCAGTGATTTACTGGAGCTTCAGTTACTTCCTAAGCCCTCTCTGACGTACCTCTGACATCCAATAAGGAGATGGCGAGTCATTTCTTTCATTACCTTAATTTATGGATATCTAAAATATAAAAATAAGGAAAAGCCCTAAAACATGCCTAATTATAATTTGCATTTTATTATATAATTCCTTACAATTAAAAAATAAAACATAAATTATAATGTCATATATAGGCTATGTAAAACTTTGTCCTATAATTATATACTGTACTGTAGCTGCTTTTTCAGATTTTTTATTGTTGCTCTGTTCTGAATACCTTAACACGTAAAGGATTTTCTGCAACCTGATTAATGTGATTATTACGTTTTTAATATGGATATTTTTCTTACAAAAATGCATCGATTACGCTATAGGAGGCCTTTGTTCAGGAGGCCAATTTTTTAATTGATTGTGCTTTTTATTATGAACTTTTATTGATTCTCATGAACCGATGTAGTGCAACAGCCGCTTAGTTGCATCAAACAGCTTGAAAGATTAAAAACATTTTTTTTTAAATAACTCTGACTGGATTAGAAATTCATATACACCTAGGATGACTTCAAGTTGAGTCATTTATGGGCTAATTTTCATTTTTGGGTGAACTAACCCTTTGATGAAAGGGAAAGCCCCTTATACTGGAGAGCAGCCACTTACAGTATGAATTGTTTCTAGGAGGTTATAGTACATTGAAGAATAAATATATGACTTTTTACATATATTTGTGTGATATATCTATAGGAGTTTTTAGCACAATTGACAGGTTCCATTTATGTATTTTCAATTTGCAATTTGAAGGTTATGGAAACACAACAGTGGTGCATTTTTAACTTAAATGGTGTATTAAATAAAATATTTTATAAAATGTGTCTTATTTTATTTTTTATAAAATGTATTTTATTTTACATTTATATGCAAATAACTGGCCCATAAATATTTTTAGAACAATAAATGAACAATACAAGATGATTAAGTGACACGCTTAAAACTAGCAAAATCAACATACTGTATAGAAAGACGTATCTGTAAGAATTAGCACAGAAGAGTTTCAGTCCTTCATCCGCAGTTTACTGTTCCTCTTATATCCTGAATAAAACATGATTTAAGGAAAGGAAAGTTGATCGAAGTGGTAACTTACATTTCTAATCAGTTCAGAAACTGCCAAATGGAAAATCATGAAACTTGGTGTTTAAGGACAAGAGTTAA
>NW_020524770.1:0-77049 GCF_003368295.1 Carassius auratus | reverse complement strand
TTCGATGTTTTCAAAAAGATAAATCCTGCCTCTACTTTTATAAGATTCACTTATTAATACAGCACATTTACAAAAATGAAACAGATTTGCGAATGTTGACTTGAAGCCACAGAGTATTATTAAAAAAGTCTTAATATGTCAATCTGTCCTTCTGCCTTATGAATTAAAGTGAAAAATACTTTAGATTTATGTTTGAATCACATCATTTCAGAGTACATATGATGCAACGATGTTGCCATCCATTTTTCAAAAAAACAGAAAATAAAGAGATTTTACATATGCATTATTCTACGCATCAACATCAAGTGTTGTGCATGTCTCATAGCAGTTAATGAGTGTGTTTAAGAGTGTGTGACCCTTTTGGATATAACCAACAAAGTTGTTATGGTGATGACAATCCCACATGGCAACTGAACCCAAGAGACGGAAGTGTTGCGAGGATGAGTCTCTCTGCACAGCTGTAGTGTTTAAGTCACCAACAAAATTTGCATCTTAACATGATTTGGCTAGCCCATTCTTTAATGTGAAAGGCCTAGGAACAGGCCACAACACAGCCCAGATTTTACAACAAATAAACACACACACAGCTCGTAAGGGGTCTGTGGCATCTCTGTAGTAAAGCTGTGGCTGGTGTTGTCTGCTGACACACCCACACAGATCTGACAAAGGACCATCAGTGAAGTCCCAAGACTCACATATTCAAACACGACCTGGGCGTTTATTCAAATACAGCTACTAGCGAGCACGCTACTCTGTGCAGTGTGGTCAATACTGGAAAAAAAGTTCTGGAGCTCAACATGTATTCGGTTTTCACAGATTTACAGGCCGTTTTCATTTCCATTAAAACCCTCACAGTTTGATAATTGTGCCATATCAGTACTTAAGTATTCTGAAATACATATATTTTAATCTATACCATGCTATTTACATCGTTGATTATCAACTGGTGGGTTGCATCCAAAAATGAGTTACAAGTCTGTTCTGATCGGGTCACAGACATCAGACATCAACACAAAGTGAAATAAATATAATACAATTCAAGCATTTACCCATGTATAGTCATAATAGCAAAATAAACTATTTAAAAAGAGGAGCTAAAGCTCTTTTTTGTGATCTTTTGTTGCTGACGTCAAAGACCGTGCATCCAAACAATCTTCACAGTCCTACAAATTCACCTGTCACCAAGACTAATACTACTATAACATTTAGCCGAGTGTTTGTTTAGCGTGTTTGGCTGGTAAATCAGTTCTGCTGTTGGTTATGCATTTCCAAAATTTTAAATTTTCCTATTAAGCCAATATCATAGTAATCATTTGAATAATGTTGGACCTGTGCATCTCATTTCACACATTTCAATGTTTAACTTAAGATTGTCAAATCTGGCTTTTGAGGCAAAACCAGTTGAAAAACATAATGCAAATTAATTTTGACTGTGCCTAATATCTAAACCTCCTGAGAGCATATAAATGATTATATACATAAATAATAGAATAAATGATATAAGATTCTGCAAAGTGACTAGATTATAATTATTTCACATGGACACAAGGGTGGTGGGAATGGACAAAATAACTATTTTGATTCTAATTATTTGGTTTAGTAATGGTAATATAGAGGTATTTGCATAGATACACATAATAGTTGGAATTACTGCATGGTACTTCAAAGCATACCATGGTTTTAGCATAGTCATGGTATATTTTTACAATAACAGCGATGTTTTATTAAATAATAATAAAACTTAAATCATCACACCATTCACATATGTTTTTAAAGAACATAAACAAGACACTTGCAGTGTTGGATCGAATGCTAGAAGCTTTTTGAAAAGTTTGATTCTGCCCCGTTTCGCTCCCCTTGTTGTCATGACGATGAAAAGCGCGAAAGAACGCTTTCATGTGGCGCGCTCTGCGCCAGACCGACCTGCTGGAACGGCCTCGCGCCTCGTGCATGTGGAGTTATAAAATGATCTTAGGAAACGAAAACGAAGGGATAGACTAAAGAATATGAGGCATCTGCTCCAAAAACATTGAGTAAGGCAGTAACTGATGCAAGCCGGATGTAACGCTGACCCTCATAGAGCATGCATGTTTCTAGATTCAGTGCAATTATGTTTGCATGTATATTAAACAAGCAAATCACTGATATACAGAATAATAAAACGATCGAAAAAAGAAACAACTCACTGTTTTTGAATCCAGCTCGTGTCTGTTTTGGGCCAAAACTTTATCCACACCGGTCTGGTCTACATAGGTGACAAATCCAAACCCCCTGCGCAAAAACAGTGCATGCACAAACATTACGCATAAGAATTAAGTTACAAAACACACATACAAACAAGTCAGCAGTGGATGTGCGCGCGCCTCCCCCTCACCTCGACCGCTTTGTAACCGGATCCCGCATCACCATACACTCCTTCACCTCGCCGAATTTACAAAAGTATTCCTTCAGCCCTTCTGGAGAAAGAAAAACACAATGCATTTATTTCATAACAACAGTTTCGTGACGCAAATAACGTTTGATGTACCTTAAACCAAAAGTTTGCTGATATTAGTTCAGCAATGAGACTTACAATTTGCATCTCAACAAAAAGTGCTCATTATAAAGCTCTGGTGAGCATTCTTATTTTAATGCTCTAAACTAAGCTGAGTATTTGAATAACAACACAGTCATGCAACCAGAGATTTTCCACACTGCATGTTGCATTTATTCAGCCACATCAGTGCTTCCTAACTAGTGCCCTTGCTTTCACCTCAAATCAACACGAGCTCACTATATATATCGTCTGGAGCTTTCGTGGAAGTGTTGCAAGAGACGTTTTATGATAAAATATGCCGAGTATTGATCTATACATTTTCACCTATATGCAAAGAAAAGCTAAAGCATTAGGCTCTGTCGTTGAATACATGCTTTGATTTCTTGGTGCATTAACTATTTGCGTTCTGTCAAACCAAACAAACACAGAAAGAAGAAAAGCTCCTACGAGCTCAAAGCAGACCATGCCTGAGACTTTTTGTGGAAGTAGCACGCAGGACAGAAGATCACGCGTGTCTCACCTTGTGTCCGTCTGCCAGCTCAACCCGCCGATGAACATTTTGCTGAAAGGTGAAAAGGAAAGTCAGATCAGACACCTGAAAGTCTTCTGAAACGCTACCGATTACTGGTGCATGTGTAAATACAGTAACCAACAACCCAAAATCGTAATAAATTAAGCGGAAAAGTGTAATTCGGCCATGATGGATGGATGGGTGCCGTTATTTCCAATGAAAACGCAGAACTGATTCTTTCCTCTCCGTTAAAAAGTAACAAGTTCGATCATCACCGTTTGAAAAAGCAAAATGGAATGTAATAATATAATGTGTTGGAAACAATATAACAGTTCCAAATGTAACAGATGGAAAACAATGTAACAGCGCGCGTCCTGGTAAGAGGGAGAATGGAACAATGTAACAGTGAGGCAGGCTTCTGACTGTTACATTGTTTCCATTTTCGCTCTTTCGTAAAGGAACCCGCGCTTGTGTATTTTGTCTCCGGTGGTCTCTTTCCTCTTAGTCCCAGAACTCTCGGGTTTAAATTAATAGATGTATATATAGATCTCCCTCCCGTTCGCGAGGAAAAGTCAAGCGGAGCGCGGAGCAAGAAAGCTTTACCAGGGGTCGTGTGGGGAGTCCTGCGTGGAGGACGACAAGCTGCTCTGACTCCCTTCTGTGTCCATTCCCGTGTCCCTCTGTTGCCCGGACTGTGAGCCGAACGGGAGCCAGGACTCTCCAACTCAAGAGCGGGTGGCCCGAGGGGGTGGGGGAGGGAGGGCCCGTCTGGAGGAGGACGGGCCAAGCGTGAATTACGCACACACGGAGGCACCGCCTCTCGCTTGACTTTTCCCGGACTCTCGTAGTCTGCTCCGCCCCCTCTTTCTCCGAGGCCCCGCCCACTTTAATCTGCTGTTGTACAGTAAACGTAGACGAAACGTGGTCATTCTGAAGAAAAAGACAGACAGACACACAGACGATAGATAGATAGATAGATAGATAGATAGATAGATAGATAGATAGATAGATAGATAGATAGATAGATAGATAGATAGATAGATAAACAACACTATATATATATATATATATATATATATATATATATATATATATATATATATATATATATATATATATATAATAAAATAAAAGTAAACAGTGATACAGATGATATACAGATAGACAGACAAATACATATTAAGACTGTTGTGTCTATTATGTGTACTATCAACCAAGCCAAACCAGCCACGCAGCATCAGGCTGAGTTTGGTGATTGGTAGTCTGGATTTCAGAAGGCCTGAATTGGCACAAAGTCAAGACCAGCTGATTGGTGGTTTGCATGTGTGGGTGGGGCTTACAGACTGACCACAACCATTTGTAGTCCTCAGGGAGGTGTGCATTGTTCCTCATGAACATCAGCATCTCAGGTGGTATTGTTATCATTCTAATGTTCTGCTATTTTGAAAATAAGTAAGTACTGACATTCAGAGGTCAGACTGAAAAAAAAAAAGTTTAATAATTCGGAATATTAAAGCCTATTTCAAAATATATTTACTGGCTCTGAGCACATTTACCTTGAAACATAATAAAAAAATTAAATAAACAATTTATACAAAACTATGTGGTTCACAAAACATCTCATGCACAAGTAAAATGTGGATTTCATGTTTACTCATGAAAGTATTGTTTATTTCAATAAAGCACAAGAGTAACATATAACCAACCTGGTCTGTTGGTGATTTATTTTAACTGTTTCTGCAATTTCTGGAGCAAGCTCCCAAAAATTTTACTCACCAAGGCACTTGTGCTGTGGTGATATGACAATAAAAGTGACTTGACTTGACTTGAAATATGACTTCCGCATCTGCATCTCTATGACATTTACATTTAATCATATTGTTATCCAAAGCAACTTGAGAAAAAGCAAAAGCAATTTATCATACAAAAGCCAACAATATCAGCGGTTAAGAGCACAAAAGCTAAAGCAGAAGTGCACCTGCAAAAGGAAACTAGTACAAGTTAAATATATGAAACGTGATATTTTAGTGGAAGACAAGAAAACAGATGCAACATGTAAATCTGATTTATTAGATCCAAAATAAAACTCATGCACCAAAAGTTTTGAGAGCAATTCGTAGGCTTAACAGGTAGGAATGCATAGCACAATTAGTAAAAAAAAATTGCGTGCTTATGTATCAGGGCTCAAGAGTTTGTGAGCGCGGTTGCCCTGTGTTTGTGTGTGTGTGCTTGTATATTTGATTGTGGTCTCAGGACGAGTGTGTATGTGTGTGAGTGTGTGAGTGTGTGTGTGGAGAAGCAGTATGTAGGACAGCGCCCCAGTGCTCCCGACTGGAGCTATGGGCGTGCTAAATTTCTGCATGCATGATCAATGGCTTTGAATAAATAGAAAGAGGGAGAGGGGGAGGGGAAAGAATTAGTTTGAAAGGGGGTTGAGAAGAGGTTGAAAACAGGATGATGAGACAAGATGCATTTATGATAAATATCAACCTCATGCACAGGCCTCATTAGGAGAATTGCACAGGAAAAGAACCTTAACAGTGGGTGACAATGAGTGATGTACATCTGTTTTCATTAGCAACTTTTTATTCTTTTGCATTGGCTGGTGGCTTAAACACCGTCCTATGAAGTTGGTTTGGACATGACAGGACAGCAGTCAATGAATTAGGTCCTGGGACGGCATAAAAGAGGTGAAGAAAGCTAAATAAAAAGTTACACCACATATAAAGAATATGGCGTGTTTACAGGGACACTGGGGCTAGTTGTCACAGAGGCTATGATATTTTAAGTCAGAAGTTCAATTACACAAATTCTTCTTTTCTCCAGCAGTGCTTTTGTATGTTGCTTTCAGACATTTAGTTTCAAAATTGCCATAAATCATAATTATTTTTGTGAATCCTGTCTTCTGAAGTTACATTCCCATCATATTTTTGCTGTAGCTGTTGGGTAACAAGTAAACATAATAAAGCCACACATCTTAACTGGATTTTAACTGGAAGGTTGAAATGTGTTTCACATGAAAGATTGTTTCTGCCATGGGATTAAGAAGAAAATGATGGAAACAAGTTTTCATAGTTTCATAAATGTCAAATTGGGGTGTGTTGTTAAAAATGTTGTAATTATATATAATTCATTAAATACAAGTTATGCTGGCTAAAACAATATATGTGTTACCTTTCATATAAATATTTATAACTCAATGTGACAACTTACCCCATATAGTGTAACAACATGCAATTTGTGGTAATGATATGCTTTTTTCCCCACAGTAATGTTGAGTGATTTAACTTTGCATTCTAAAAGTTTAATATATCATAAAATAGTCCTACCAACATGACGACGAAATGTTTTGCTCTGTTTCTTCCCAGCTTTTCTTTACCCAAATTTGCACAGTCACACAAACCAGTGATTTTCTTGGTAATTCATCACTCCAGTGGCTCTTTTGACCCTGGGTCTCACATGCTATTGTTGCTCTTTAACCTCTGTCAACCCTGAGACCTGCTCCCCGACTCACTGATTCTGTTAAGCAGCCTAACTTTTGGCCTCTTTGTCTTTCCTACTTTGTCATCTTTGAGATAAACTGCAAATATGAATGAGAGAAAAGTCACATTTTTTAAGAAGTTAAAAAGGCTGCATTTATTTAATCAAAAATACATTAAGTTATATTTTGAAATAGCATTACAATTTAAAATAATGTTGTTCTACTTAAACGTATTTGAATTTTTTTTTCTGTAATCATTCCTCCAGTCTTCAGTGTCACATGATCTTCAGAAATCACTCTAATATGCTGATTAGCTGCTCAAGAAACATTTCTGATTATTATAAAGGTGGAAAATGTGGTGTTTTGCTGCCTATTTTATTTTTTCTAAATTATTTGATGACTAGAAAGTATTTTTCTTTAAAAAAAAAAACAGCATTTATTTTAAAATATAATTATTTAGCAAATGTACAGTCATCACACCTCTTCCTCCAATACTGAACACACATCCCATCCTCAGGGGAAGGCGCGGCACTGCTGCCAAAGGAAGAGAGGTAAATAGAAAGAGAGATGGAGTGCAGAGATTGCATCGAGGCCAATTGCACTGTCATCAAGATCACACGAAACCCACATGTGACATCCCTCCTATCCAGATTACCTGAGTCAGAGATTCACAGCCCGATCACCAGCCCAATATCTCTCTTAATCCTTTTTCCATGCCCCCACACCCCTCCTTTAACATATCAGCACCATTCCTCGCCTCTATTTATAGGGCCACAGCGTTCCCTATTTCTGGTTTGTTTGGAACTGCCTGGTCAGTGAATGGGTTACTGAAGGGTTTTGGTGGGGGTCAAGACGGAGGACATGGGAATCCCCTACTGACCAGGGCACATTTATTTTTACTTATTATATGTTTAACATCCGTCCGATCAGGTGAACTGGTTTGGTGTGTTCTTAAAGGGACAGTTCACCCTGAAAGGGAAATTCTGTCATTGTTTACTTACGAGTTGTAAAGCCCTGTCAATTTCTTTCATCTGTGGAGCATAGAAACAGATGTTAGGCAGAATGTACAAGCAGAGCAGTTCTTTTCCATAAAATTGTAGAATAAGAGCCATCAAACTCCAAAAAGACTGAAAAAGCACCATAAAAGTAACCTGTGTGATACAGAAGTCATTATTCACTGAACCCTTTTGCCTTTAATTACTAAATGATTAATAGCAAATAGATTTAGTTTGTCATATGGTTTCAATTTAATGCATCCTTGAATAATAATAATAAAAAAATGTTTATATATATATATATATGCAAAAAATGCCAGTCCTTTTAACTAAAGAAACTAAAAACTAAAGAATGTTCAGTATTTTTTACTACAAGACATAATGTATAATTTACAGTAAAAAATATTTAAACAACCTTTAAACAACATAAAATTTGCTGATGAAAATATTGATAATAAACAATGCTGTTTGGCGGTGCAATACATGTTCAAGGCTTTTTGAGTCATAAGTTTTTGTGAGTAACAGACCAAAAGTCTTGGAAAATGTTACAATATTTCTTGTTCTTGTTATATTTTTAGCTAATTTCCATAAAACCGCATTTTCAAATAGTATTTAATTTTCCTTACTTTTTTTACTTTTTATTTTTATTTTTACAGTGTATAGAAGTCCAAGATCTGTATAAACTTAACTATATGTAGATATAATAATATAAAATAATAATAAAATTGGTGAAGAAATCCTATAGTTGCATTGAGAAGAACCCAGGCCACTTATAAAGATAAAAACAGGCTTGAAGGTGAACTCTTTTGACTCTTGGTCATAAAGTAACCATATAGCAACACCCTAGCAATCGCAAAGTAATGCCTTAAGTCTTATTATTACATCCTTGTATTTAGGAGTTGTGTTTTGCATGGGGATGCACAATTCACATTTTCTTCAGAAGATGTGAAAACTGTTGATAATGATCTCAATCTGAACATCCATTGTTCCCCAGCTTCTTCATGTTGTTCCAAATCTGCAAAAGCATTTTTTACAGTTTGTGGCCTTCGTCTAGAGAGAGATTGTTTTTACAGACTTGTTTTTAACAGACTCTTTTCTTCTGATTTTTGCCATTTTGAGTGCTGGAAAGGCCTAGACTTATTCAGGCCAAACTGAATTCATTTTATTTTTTTATTTTTTTTTGAAAAGCCACTACTTCGACATGTAAGACTCGGTGAGTGACAGCATGAGAGGTCACAGGGTGAATCTCGACTCGTCTCTCATGGTGCCACTGCTGTCATCGTTGCACACTGTAAACCAACACTAATATAGACCCCCGCCTCCCCCTCACCCCCGTCTGCCACATCGACTCAGTTACACTTGTTCTTTGCTGTCCAGCTGCACACACACACACACACACACACACAAGTGTTTTGTATCAAGCGAAGCAGCACAGAAGATACCAATCACTGTTTACTTTATTTGAATTCTTTCCCATTTCTTGTGAGCAACTGAGGTCTGATGTGATTTTTGCCAACGTGCGTATGTGTTTCACAGTTTGCCCTGCAATTATTTTTGTCCATTTATCTGATTCAAACCTAAAATAAAAGGAAGAGAAAGAGAGCATAGAAATAAAATAGCCAAGGGAATAGCGAGGAAGGCACATGGACAGTGGCGAATTAGAGGGAGAAAGGGCCTAGAGCGAGAGAGGAGGGACGGTGCCATACAACTTTTGTAGGCTTTGTGAGGCTCAAATTGTCTCCTTCTCTGGGAAAGTGGAAACTCAACACCCCCCACAGGAGGTCTGGTTACCTGGTGAGAGTGGAAGAAAGGAAGAAAAACACAACGACGGAGCGAGGGAGGGGCGCAAAGGTGCCGAGAGAGAAACAGGAGAGCAGGGAAGAGGAAGACAGGATGAATTGTTAACATAAAGACGGGATCAGCGCAGGATGAATGAGAGGGATTTACAAGCCTTCTGTAAAGAAAAAGGAAACATTATCAAGCATAACTGGAATCATTTGTGATCAGCATGATCTAGCATAAAAAAAAAAAATTAACAATGAATTCAAAGACCCTGTGACTTGAAAAGTGCAGTTCTCTAAAAAGTTAGTATGGCCAGGACATATTTAGGGGAAAATAGTCAATAAGTTATAGTTTACAAGATGAATCATCTTTTGGGAGCAGATGTCGTCTGATTGATTTTTAGCAAGCACAATTTAATTTAGTATAATGTAAAATCATCCACTTTGTGGTGGACTGAAACAACTTAGATTTACTTAATTATCCATAAATAATATTTTTTTCATAAATAACTTTTTCTTTTCCATTTGCATATCAGCAACATTTTCTTCTGAAGTATGAGCCCTATTTTCTTCCTATATCATTCTATATGGTCCTGATGCATCAAAGAAGACACAATTAATTTTTACGCTTTTCCTTATTTTTTTTTAAACTACTATGTCAGGCTTTACAGGGTTAATACAAATTTATAACACATTTATCTTAAAGTCCCATATATCATTTCGATTCATTCATGGAGGAATATTGAGAAAGTTGTGAGTCTCAGCCTCTTGCGCCCTCTTTTGACCAAAGGCAGAAGTGCACCAGGTATTTTTACATTTATTCATTCAGCAGACGCTTTTATCCAAATAGACAGGGATCTGCCTATACAAATTATAAACTTTTATAAACAATTATACAAATGGAGAGACAAAAAGAGATAAAGGGATACAAATTATACAAAGAGATAACAATAAACTTAGTTCACAGTGTCAAAGGGACAATTATATCATTAGTGGTGTTTGCCAAGACAAGCATTATACAAGCATAAGAATTTAGCATTAAGTATTAAAGGGATAGTTCATCCAAAAATTAAAATGCTGTCATTAATTACTTGTGTCCTTCCATGTGGCTCCAAACCTGTAAGACCTTTGTTCATCTTCAGAACACAAATTAAGATATTTTTGATGAAATCCGAGGGCTTTCTATCATAACGCATGCGTTTTTAGCACAAAAGTATTCTTGTAGATTGATAAAATTACAGCTGAACCACTGATGTCACATGGACCATTTTAATGATGTCCTTACATCCTTTCTGCGCTTTGATTGTGGTGGTCTCCATGCTGTCTATGCAGGGTCAGAAAGCTCTCTGATTTAATTAAAAACATCTTAATTTGTGTTTCAAAGATGAATTAATGTCTTATATTTAGCAAAGTTCTGAATTTTGCACAGGCAAGCAGCGCTCACATTTTCTTCCGAAAATGTAAAAAAATATATATATTTAATATAAAATGTTATAAAATGTTGTCTAATTTTAAAATAATGCTTATTTCTACTTATTTATGAGACCCACACAGAACGCACATGCCCCGTCATGGACTGAAAGACTCCACCCATTTGACCTTTGTCTGAAAAAATGGACCAAACACATAATGGAGGCCATCATATCTCCTTTTGGTACCTATATTTTAAAATGCGTAATGTAAATAAATACAAGATTATGGTAATAGGCCAGGCTTAAAATGCAACAACACGTTTTTTACAGTTTGTAACAAGCATCTCTGCTCTGTATATTTTCACTAATGGGTCCTTGGCCTTAAAGATAAAATACTAAATACGAAGAGGAAAACCGCAGCAACAAAGACTTTCCACCAGATGTCGGCAAACACGCAAAAGAGATTTGCAGAAATAGCCAATGACCTCATTTTAACCCCACACACACTGCTCCTGCAATGCAAAATGGCTCTTTCACAGGCCGAGTCACGATCACTTTCTTTATTTGTGTTTATATGATAAAATTAAGTATGTAATTATGACAATAATCATTTTGACAGGATATTGATATATTCTGATGAGTAATATTACTCAACGTCTGCAGCACTTGGTGTCTGAAACTTTATTTGGGAAGTGTAAAGAGAGGATGTCTGTACAGTAGTTAACACTTTCATCCTGTTGTTGTTAAAAAAAAGTGATTTACCAGAAGACCAAAGTCTTTTTCTTCAAACAAAGCAAAGTCTGCTTCTCTCCTGTATTTGGTTCAGTGAGTTAATTAATGTGGATACTTGAATATAAATATTTAGGCTGCATTAAAGTAAAGTACAGTTGCTGAAAATGTACCATCCAAGATTTAGAGGAGTTTGTTTCTTCATCAGATTTGGAGAAATGTAGCATTGCATCACTTGCTCACCAGTGGATCCTCTGCAGTGAATGGGTGCCTCAAGTAATCCACACCACTCCAGTCCATCAGTTAATGACTTGTGAAGTGAAAAGCTGTATGTTTGTAAAAAACAAATCCATAATTCATATCTTCCTCTCTGTCAAAGTTCTTTAATCTTGTACACATTTAATTCAAATATGGCACAACAAGATTGCACTGCACCAGGTTTGTAGCCAATGAACTGATGTCAAATGACATGTATTGATTGAACCCCCAAAAAATATTTTTATTTAAAAGAATGAGTTAAAGTGAAATGAAAGTATACAGCATGACTCAGGAAAAAAATGTGTTAATAAAAGATAATAAATGAATTGATTGGCAAATGCCACCCTAAAAGAAAGCCTTGCCACCCCTGCTGCCACCCCAGTTGGCAGCAAATAATTAAAGGTTATGGCCAATTAGAAAATTTACGAGTGCGAATCTTTCGTTATTCGTGATACCGCTACGAACTCCCGAACTGATTCAAATGATTCGTGATCCCGCTCCGAAATCCCGAACTGATTCAAATGATTTGCGATCCCCAAACTGACTCAAATGATTCGCGAACCCGCTTTGAACTCCCAAACTGACTCAAATGATTCGCGATCCCGCTTACGAACTCCGAACTGACTCAAATGACTCGTGAACCCGCTCCGAACTCTCGAATTTATTCAAATGATCCGCGATACCGCTCCGAACTCCCAAACTGACTCAAATGATTTGCGATCCCGATACGAACTCCCGAACTGATTCAAATGATTCGCGATCCCCAAACTGACTCAAATGATTCGCGAACCCGCTTTGAAATCCCGAACTGACTCAAATGATTAGCGACCCCCAAACTGACTCAAATGATTCGCGAAACTAAAAGTAAAAAAAAAAAATAAAAAAAAAAAAAATAAAACAGACATAAAGTTGGCTTGAGGTTGGACGTTGGACGAGTCTCAAATTTAGGGACCATCTCTAAAGTTACATGTGATATTGGTATACAATTTTCTAACATCAGTAGCATTTGAGGGGAATGGCTTATAGTCATAAAAACAACTGTAATTGTTCATGTAGGTATCAGCTATAATGCACAATTGAATTAAATGTTTGATATTTATTAAAATAATCTGTAAATGATATGTAAATTATGCTATTCTTTCACATGGACTCAAAGGCAAATTTGAAGCTCAATAGCATTTGAGGAGAAAGACTTGCATTCATAAAACAATTGTAATGTGTTCATTTAGGTGTCAGCTACAATGCACACCTCATACATTTTTTATATATATTAAAATAAAGTATAAATCATTTAGGTAAAAATGAGACCCGTTTATCACTTTCATACGGTGCCTGTAACGTGACTTGTTTGGTTTACTTTGTTTTGTCGTGGCCACGAAATAATAACTTGTGGGAACGTAATAATATGTCGTGGCCACGAGATATTAGTTTGTGGGAACTTCATATTAACTCGTGGGAATGTCATATTATGTCGTGGCCACAAGATCATTTTGTCGAGGTAACGACATCCTCATGTCGTGGCCTCGAGATGCTATGTTGAGGGAACAACATCCATTTCTTGTGGCCACGACTTCTTATGTTGAGGGAACGACATGTTTTTCTCGTGGCCACGATCTTAATGCGTAAACAAACCTGTGTGACCATAGCAACCTGGGATAATCAGAGATGGATTAATTTATATTTTATTTAGAATTGAGTAATTATAACATTACCATACGCTTTGGCTACCGGGCTGTATTACATGTGATTGTCAGCATTCAAATGAAGTTTATCATAAATAAATATTACATAAAGTGCATAATAAAATATTAAAACTTTTTTTATCCATCCTACAGTCTTGCAAGTCCATTAACTTATAGTCTTTCCCCCGTTATATGTGTACATTATTATTATTAATATTAACTTATTATTATTGGTTATATTTTTTTATTTCGTTTATATTCTTTTTTTTTTTTTGCTTCAATTTCGATCTCTTAACATTCTGAATACTTTTGTAAATAATAGAGTACCGTAAATGCTCGACATTAACATAACATGTCATAAATGATAAAATGTAAATGCATAAATTTTATAAATAATATAATAATTTCTTAATTCTAAATAAAATATGAATGAATCCATCTCTGATTATCCCAGGTTGCTATGGTCACACAGGTTTGTTTACGCATTAAGATCGTGGCCACGAGAAAAACATGTCGTTCCCTCAACATAAGAAGTCGTGGCCACGAGAAATGGATGTTGTTCCCTCAACATAGCATCTCGAGGCCACGACATGAGGATGTCGTTACCTTGATAAAATGATCTTGTGGCCACGACATAATATGACGTTCCCACGAGTTAATATGATGTTCCCACAAATTAATATCTCGTGGCCACGACATATTATCACATACCCACGAGTTATTATTTCGTGGCCACGACAAAACTAAGTAAACCGAACAAGTCACTTTACAGGCACCGTACTTTCAGGCACATTCCTGTGAATATTTTTTTTTTCAGGATCATTTACGAAAATGACCCATGGTTTTAACAATAACACCACAAATCATTGTTCTTGTAGCCATGGTAACTGCAAATTAACCATGGTTTTGTTACTTCAAATAATAATTTACAAAGTATTAATATACTGTATTTTTTTTTCTTTTTTCTTTTTTTGCTATAAAAACAGACCTAAGCCATCAATAGCCTTTAAAATGACTTAAAATGCATTATATAAAAAATAATGAGGCAATAATGATTGATTAATAATAACTCTGTTAAAATACATAATGTAGGCAAATACAAAATAAACAATTTATGTACATGTTATTACAAATGCCATGTGATTGCTGATGTAACACTTACAGGACGATCAAATCCTTGTTTAGGCTACCGACCAAACATTTAATTCCAATATTCACTTAATCTTTCATTTTTGGACAACTTTTTGCTATAGATGACACAGGCTTTATAATTTCTTCAACAAAAAACGTGCATATCACAACCCTTACAAAAATAAACCATGGTTTTATCATAGTAAAACTGCTTAATTTCCTTTTGCATGATTTCTGAATGCTTGAGACTATAAACTAAATTAGAGTCATAATAAAGTTATAGCCACAGGTAAATGTCGAGAGCTACAATTGTGATTTGTAAATAATACAATTTATTCATTTAGTTTTTATTTGATTAAAGTTCTTTTTTCACCCCTTATAGTAGGTGTTTTTTTCATCATCATATTGGAGGAAGGGGGGCACAACAATACAATCCTGCTTAGGGCACCCATTTGGCCAGCAGCAGCCCTGAAGGTGTTGTTATACACGTCTCTGGGAATGTGTGCTCTACTACTACACACACACACACACACACACACTGAAGCACGTGTGGTGTTTTCAGCTCTTCACTATATTGATGCATGATGTAGGCTACACATGAGCACGTCAGCGCGCTATGAGAGGATTTCACCATTTCATTTGATAAAACTACCGTCATTCATTCGTATCGTATACACAGACTGACAGAAACGGCAATGTCTTTACGACAACCTGTCAAAATAAAATCTCAGTATAATTGAAGTAATTCAAATATAAATATAGTACTATTGCACAGAAGAGTATGTTATACTTCAAGTAGGCCTAATAGCTAATAATAATAGTTTATTAATAAACACAGAAACTCTGTCTACAACCCACCAAAATAATAGTTTGGTCTAACTAAAAGAAATTATGTAAGAAATTGCTTAGTAAAATATACTTTAAAAAAGATATACTAAACATTATTTTAAAGGAATATATAAGTTTTCATAGAAGTTTTAATTTAAGCTTGCCAAAACAATAACACCATATTTTTCAGAAACAATTTCTAAAAGTACATTTTTATATTATATATAACATCTAAGGCTAAATCTAGCTCTTGACTGGTTGAGTTAGATGATGATTAACACTAAACAGTAGAAAATCAGTTGAGTCTCCCCATCTGGAAATGTCATTGGCTGTTAAAATCTTGTGTTTCTTATAATAAATTGACATATTGATAAAACTGAACTTTTTATAATGCTCTTAATTACATGTCGATGCATACTGTATGCATTAGTGAGTGTGGTGGTGCTTATGGGATATGGTCACTTATTTCTTATATGAACTGTTTCAAATGCAAGACATTGATTGCATGAGATTAAGTTTGTAAATGATAGCCTGTGCCCTTTTGTAGTGTGCACATATACTATTTATCATCAAACTGTGATAACTGTGATTAAATTTAGTATATATACGTCTGCCATATGTTGCCACCCCTGAAAAATTCCTGCCCCCTTCTCGCCACCCCATCAATATTTTTCTAGATCCGCCCGTTTTGGGGTAAATTAGTCCTAAAAATACTGATTTCAAATGATAGATTTCGGACACTTGCGTCAAGGTTATTATATTAGATATAGTATTTGTATATGTTTTTTTTCAAAAATCCCACTGCTGTGGTTGCCAGAAATATACAGTAAAAAAAAAATATTGTAACAGATTTAGGTTTAACGGTTTTACCTTAAATTTACAGTTTGATATCGTAATTTAAGTGATATAATGTTAATATACCAACTTATTGAAGTACTGAAATCTGATTTGTACCTTTGAAATACACTGTTGACCACCAAAAGCAGGTGGTGATGAGAAAGTCACGTGATGAAACAAAGCCCATCACAAGCAGCTTTTAAATAATGAGATAGATAAAAGGTGCAGAGTATTTCACACAAGCACTAAACACCATCATGTTGAGACTCATTAAACTCAAATATGCAATAAACATTAATTAAACAACATTATATGTAACATACAACCCTAATAAACATAATAGATTAGAAAAAATGGTTATTTCAAAGAAAAACATCAGATTGAAATAAAATGAGAAATGCAACGCAGATAATTCTGGGAAAGTCAGTTTACGTTTTTCCCTTTAAATTTTACAGGAAATTACCATTAACCATTTAACAGGTTTGTACTGTAGCATTTTCACCGTTTTTTACAGTCATTTTTACAGTGTGCAGTCAAAAAGACTTTGAATGAAATAGTCACACCAAATGAATTAGATGCCACGCGTCGTCATGGAATATGCACCTATGTTTATGTCTCCCATCTCACACAGTGTTTTCTTACACCCCCCGTGTCTTCCTTGTTGCATTCATCTTAACTGGTTTTTCCTGCTGAAGACCGAGCAGGTTTATGAGAGGAGTGGCCGACCGCGCGCAACACCTCGAGACCGCAGCTTCCGCGTGCTGCTGAGTCTGACAGGAATCACCCGTCCAGGGCTGTCTCATGAATATTAATTACGTACCGTGACGTTCGCCACTGATTGGATGAAAGTTCTGAAATAAACGAATCAGACTCTGCCGAAGTCTTCTGAATATTAATTAGCCACGGACACTCCCGTCAGGTTTCTATGAAACTTTAAATTAATATTCATGAGATCAGCAGTCGTCATAGTAGGATTCCTACATATACGACCCGCCCGCCTTTCTTTAAAGTTTGAGCTGCACGCCTACAAACCAAAGGGACACAGACGTGTATTTGAGCTTGGCATCTATAGGTACAATCTTATGGAATAGATTTACTACTATACAGGTAAATGCACATTATTTGAAACTGTTTATTTGTGTAGCTATTTAATATGCTAATAACAACATCCATTCAGTCTCTAGTATAAATAAAGGGTATACTTATTTCGGTTGTAAGATTTATTATTTTAATCATTATGTAAACTTAATAGTACCCCCGGACAAAACTGCCAAAATAGAGTGTTTTTTCCCCACAGAGCTGGGAATTATACAGGGTTCAAAGACAGACGGTTCATTGTAAGAGGCACTTATTTATAAGTTACTTATTACCAACCAACAGGTGCAGATTACTGTGCTCCTGTTTTATAAGCTTTTCTTTTTTTCTCTCACTCTCTCGTTTATATATGTAAAACCCTCATTAATAGTCGATAAAATTATAAAGCTCATTTACATTAATATATGGATATATTTGAAAATATATGAATAATTTTGATGCCATTTATACATGTTTGCTTTTTTTTCTAATTAATTATATGATGTCGTTGTTTTTTAATAAAGTTTCTAAATAAAAAGTTATTGTGACATTTAGCTGTGCAAATTCAGAGAAGCAGGAATGGAGGTAAATAAATGCACCTGACTGATGAACAAAAGCAGGTTATATTGCCCCTCTCCAGACACGCACTGGTCATGTTACAAGCTCAGCATATAAATTTGTGCATAATAATTTGCATATGTTCCTGGTGAGTGTAAGCTCTACAGATCTCTTTATTTTACCATCCAAGGTCACAACGATTGGATCTCAGAAAGCGGAGACAGAAATTATGCATATTAATAATCTAGTTTGTTTAAAACTATGGATATGTTTTTGTTGAGATGTAATTAACAGCTACAATTGGCAATATCTTGCCTAGAAATGCTACTTCGGTGGCAACTCCAATAAATATTGATAAGGGATTCATCTGTCAGCCATTCTCATCATGATATATTTTGAGTGTAACACATTTTGTCCATCTATATCTCATTTGGCAATACTGGCTTTCTGTCGGACCGGTTTGTTGAACGAAGACAGATTTACGTCAAGCCAAAATATGAGATGTGAGCATTTTTTTCTCGTGTGGATAAGGTTTCAGTGACTTTGAGGTTTCAGGATTTTCTGTTTGTGGCCGATGGAAATCAGAAAGTACACTAAGATAACTAAACTTTGCTTAACTTTGTATGCAGGATAAGGAAGGGGTTTCTTCCTAAACACCCCAGGCTCTAACTTGTTTTGCACTGTGAGTTTTGATCATTTTGATGATAAGAGAACATAGGTGACGGTTTCGAAATGTCAACATTCAGATTTTTTTTTCAGTTCATTTCAGGCTAGTGCATGACTTGCAGCAAATGAGTAATTTCTCCATGTGATGGTGTTTGTGTGCATGCAGACTGCTGATATCAGAGTCACACATCAGGTGAAAGTGATGCTGGTCAATTATTGTGGGTCATGCACGGTGTGTTTGAACAGCCTGCAGAGAAATGTCATTTCTTGTTTGAGTAACTCTAGTTGGATGGAAAAACTTAAAAATCTAGACCAACCAGAGTAACAACTGGATTGGCTTTTTGTTTCTTTCCCAGAGAGCAGTTTTTTTGTGTTTACGGCTGCTTTGAAGTGTTCATTGATTCATTCATTCTGTCTCTACCAGAAAGATCTAATATAAAGATTTCCATGAACATACATAGCATGTTCTTTGGGACATGCATCAAGTAAAATACACAACCTGCTTCATTAGGAAGTTTTTCATCAATCTGTCACTGGTGAAATAAACAAAAATGCTGCATGATGCCTAAAATTGTCCACCTAAATGACTATTTATTTACTTAGAGATCTAAATCCGAACAGCTGACTAAGAAAATTCAAACAAATCTTTTCAGGATGCACACTGATCAAACCATCCAAAAACCTTTGACTACTTCATGGATATTACATTACACTTTCGTTATCTCACTTATCGTTGCTCAGAGTTTTCCTCATAGCTCTGGGCTTGTTGTCTTGCTGGCCACTGAAGTGATCAGCACAATGTGTGGCCAATTTTTAGGTTACTTAAGGAGGAAGGAATATATCAGGAAAACAATCTTCAATGCAATGCCATTTAATTTGAAGAGTGCCAAACAAAGGAACTAATAACTCTATCTAATCATTAACAAGAGTGCTTATAATAATGTCCCAGAGATGTATGTAAATACCACTGAGATTCCAAGCAGTGTTTCTCTTTTGTTTTCCCATTCAGGTGCAGTGTGTAGCCATGGCTGCATGGGTGGAAGCGTCCACAGGGGAAATCAGCCAATCGCTCATTAACCCAGACGAACCTTCAGTTGCAGACTCTGCGCTTCCTGAAGACACGGGCAAGTCAGAATCGGTCCTAAAATCCCACTTCATTCCCAAACCATTTGTCCTGCAAAGGAATGCCACTGTCCGCTCGATCCAGGCTCCAAAAACCAACATTAGCAAAGAGCTCAATCGAGCCGCCTCTTCTGAAATGCCTTTTAATATTAAAAAACCTGATACTGGTGTTCCAAAACCATCAGAATCCCTAAAATCAGGCTCAAATGACACAGTAAATGGCACTAACCAAAGTGCAGCCCCTATACCCGTCCCACTCATCCCAAAACCTGACTTAACGGCTAAAGCTAAACCGGAATCAATGAAGACTCCTGGTTCTGATAACCAAACCAGTCCAAATTCAAAACCTGATGTGACCGCTGAAGATGTGAAGGATGTTCAGCCCAGGAGCAGGGCAAAATCCTTGGGTTCTCAGGATCAAAAGATCCTGAGCCAGAAGGTCGGAGGAGAAGCAGCCAAGACTGATGCAGATGTTAAAATGTCTTCAAAATGCTGGCCGCCTCGAAATCGTCTAGCCATGGAGCTGACCTCCAAGTTCGAGTCACCATCTCCACCAGAGAAAGAGGTGAGGAGAGATGCTGAAACCAGCGAGACGGAGAAAGACTTGCCGCCGCATTCTCCTTCTGAGTCCAGCTCTTCAAAGCCTCTGATGGAGAAAGAAGAGACGGGAGATGAGGAGGTCAGTGGAGGCAGCATTAAGGGACGGATCAGCCTTCTCTTCGATCGATCTACAGCAGCTCAGCACAGGGACACCTTCAACAAAAGAGACAATCCACAAGCAGAAATATCTGTTGACATTAAACAGAGAATCCAGAATCTGAGCTTGGACGCACCAAGGACGCGCTTGCCATCCACTGGTGCTCCCAAAAGGTTAGCAGAGCCTATCTTTTCATTCTGACCTTCAATACTTGTGTTTCTTATGCAGAAAACATACTCTGTGTACATAAACAGATACCAGGACTCAACTGACAGATCTTGAACTGTTGATTTTACATTAATTAATCTTGCTGATCAGTTTTTATGTATTGCATAGAGATGGATATGTGTGTTCCTGATCCAAACACCCACTCAGTTGTATTTGAAAACATTTCAGCTATGTCAGTTATGACTCTTAACCATTTGACATGTAGCCAACAATCACACAGAAGATCAAATCAAGTTTAAACACAGCCGCTGATCCAGAAGGAGCAGTTGTTATGTTTATGTATGAAACAGCTTCACAAACATCTCGACAGGTGACTTTTTTAATAAGTGATTCATGCTTGTTCATTCAAGAATGAAGCAAGCGAGTGAGTCAATGAGACATTCATTCAGCCGATTTGTTAAAAAAATAAAAACCTGAACCATTCAAGAACAAATTTTTCAGTTTGATATGCTTTTAAAATAGTGATTTTTTTAAAATGTTCTTTGCTTTCATTTATTTAGTAGCCTAACATAAAAAAATATATTTCGAATTATGTTTCGCAATTAACTTAAACATTTTATTTTTGTACATTTTGCTAAATTGTCACCAGGACTGATTTTGTTGAAATTTCAAAGATGAAAATCAGAGACGTTTATGCAATTATTTATCAGAAAAAGTGTTTATGAATAAAAAAATGAAAATAAAACATTTAATGAAAAATCTAAATTTAAATATTAAATATTAAATATTAAAAAATTTTGTGTGTGTGTGGCGGGGCCAACGGAAGTATATGCAGGAATGTTAAGTATTCTGGCCTTATGTTGTCCTTATTTTCAAAGCTGTAACATATTTCCAAACTTATGTTTGCAGTCCACCATCCGAGAAGACACAGAGCACCTCAGATGAGGTGAAATCTTCTGAAAAACCGGCAGCGACAGACATGATGCCTGGTGACAATTCTACAAGTACGACAGAAATCAAGAACGCAGCTGCTAGTGTGGAGAATGAAGAAGAAGAGGAAGACCATGTTGCCATTCCGGTTTACCAAAGGTTTGAGATGAGCCTAGATGCTGAGAAAAAGAGAAGGGAAGAAGAAGAAAAACAGAGAAAAGATGAGCAGTTTGAGAAAGAAAGACAACAGCAGGAAAGGGAAAGACTATTGGAAAAGGAGAGGAAGGCAAGAGAAATAGAGAGGCAGAAAGAAGAGAAACAAGAGAGAAAACAGGAAGAGGAAAAGCAAAGACAGATGGAGGAAAGGAGAAAGCAAGAAGAAGAAACGAATCAAAGAAGAAATAAAAGAGGAGGAGAGGAGGAGACAAGCCAAAGAAGATAGGGAGAGACAGATTGAAGAGGAGAAGAGAAGGATTCAAGAAGAAAAAGAGAGACTGAGAGAAGAGGAAAGACTGGAGAAACTAAAGAAAGAGAAAGAAATGGAAGAAAGAAAACGAATGGAAGAAGAGAGACTAAAAGAAGAGGAAAGACTGAGAAAGGAACAAGAACAAGAGAGACTACAGAAGGAAAAAGAGATGGAAGAAGAGAGGATAAGAATTCTGGAAATAGAGAGACAGAAAGAGGAAGAAAGATTGAGAAAAGAGCAAGAATTAGAGAGAATAAGGATAGAAAAAGAGATGGAAGAAGAGCAGAGAAGAATTCAGGAGATGGAGAGACCAGAAAGAGGAGGAAAGACTGAAACAAGAACGAGAAAAAGAGAGACTACAGAAGGAAAAAGAGATGGAAGAAGAGAGGAGAAGAATTCAGGAGATGGAGAGACTGAAAGAGGAGGAAAGACTGAGACAAGAACGAGAAGAAGAGAGACTACAGAAAGAAAAAGAGATGGAAGAAGAGAAGAGAAGAATTCAGGAGATGGAGAGACAGAAAGAGGAGGAAAGACTGAGACAAGAACGAGAAGAAGAGAGACTACAGAAGGAAAAAGAGATGGAAGAAGAGAGGAGAAGAATTCAAGAGATGGAGAGACAGAAAGAGGAGGAAAGACTGAGACAAGAACGAGAAAAAGAGAGACTACAGAAGGAAAAAGAGATGGAAGAAGAGAGGAGAAGAATTCTGGAAATAGAGAGACAGAAAGAGGGGGAAAGACTGAGACAACAACGAGAAAGAGAGAGACTACAGAAAGAAAAAGAGATGGAAGAAGAGAGGAGAAGAATTCAAGAGATGGAGAGACAGAAAGAGGAGGAAAGACTAGGACAAGAACGAGAAAAAGAAAGACTACAGAAAGAAAAAGAGATGGAAGAAGAAAGGAGAAGAATTCAAGAGATGGAGAGATTGAAAGAGGAGGAAAGACTGAGACAAGAACGAGAAAGAGAGAGACTACAGAAAGAAAAAGAGATGGAAGAAGAGAGGAGAAGAATTCAAGAGATGGAGAGACAGAAAGAGGAGGAAAGACTGAGACAAGAACGAGAAAGAGAGAGACTACAGAAAGAAAAAGAGATGGAAGAGGAGAGGAGAAGAATTCAGGAGATGGAGAGACAGAAAGAGGAGGAAAGACTGAGACAAGAACGAGAAAAAGAGAGACTACAGAAAGAAAAAGAGATGGAAGAAGAGAGGAGAAGAATTCAGGAGATGGAGAGACAAAAAGAGGAGGAAAGAGTGAGACAAGAACGAGAAAAAGAGAGACTACAGAAAGAAAAAGAGATGGAAGAGGAGAGGAGAAGAATTCAGGAGATGGAGAGACAGAAAGAGGAAGAAAGATTGAGAAAAAAGCAAGAATTAGAGAGAATAAGGATAGAAAAAGAGATGGAAGAAGAGCAGAAAAGAATTCAGGAGATGGAGAAACAGAAAGAGGAGGAAAGACTGAGACAAGAACGAGAAAAAGAGAGACTACAGAAAGAAAAAGAGATAGAAGAGGAGAGGAGAAGAATTCAAGAGATGGAGAGACTGAAAGAGGAGGAAAGACTGAGACAAGAACGAGAAAATGAGAGACTACAGAAAGAGAGAGAAATTGAAGAAAGAAAACAAATGGAAGAGGAGAGACAGAGAGAAGAAAAAAGACTGAGACAAGAAAGAGAAAGAGAGAGACTAAAGAAAGAAAAAGCGAAGGAAGAGGAGAGACAAAGAATTCAGGAGATGGAGAGACAGGAAGAGGAGGACAGATTGAGAAAAGAAAGAGAAAATGAGATTGAGATGGAAACATGTAAAGCAGCAGAGAGATTACAAGAGGAAGTTCCTACGAGTCATGATTTAATATCGTTCGATGCGGAGGGACCAGCAGTGTCACAGACTCTCGTCTCCACCGTCCAGGCTCCTGACGTCTCACCTCTGCTCACTGAAGTGATCTATGATGACTTTTCAGTGAAACCCCGAAGATGGGGAACCAGGGCGAGACGTGCCTCCACGCCGTCTCCATCCAGAGAACCTCCTGCTGCTCCTGACCACAGTTTACAGCCAGAATCAAAATCCAGTGATCCTGGATCCCAAGAACCATCCGGAGATCGGGTATATGTGCATGATGATCTGATCGGATTTGAACCTGAAGCCTCCAGTCCACAAAACTCGACAGAAAGCAGAAAGCAGATATATTTATTTGAGGAGTCCAAACCAGAGGACCCGCTGGAGCCAGAACCTCAACCTGATGAGGTGAGACCAATGGCAGTTATTTAAATACTGCAAAATTATTTTTTTTAATAATATTGTGATATGTTTTACTTTAATATAAAAACAATAAGCCACAAGAGACTTTAAATCAAAGTGATTTTACATCATGTTTAGGGGTGTTTTTAAGAGGTAAAACAGAGTGTAAAACTCTCTTAACTTTCTTAATCTTAATATAAAAATATAAAATAAAAAAAAGATGTTAAAATAACATGTCCCCCCAAAGAATTATACCGCGGAGTAGAAAAATATTGGATTTTGAAATGTTTAACTCGTATGCTTTTATTTTGAAAGCACAATATAGCAAATTGTCAGCGGTCCACCCCATCAAGAATAGCTAGCAGCAGCAGCGCGCAAACTCTCACCGTCTTCAAGTTCAAACAACACGAGCAAGCGCTGTCCTAAGATTAATCAAAATCAATTGAAGACCGAAGTTTCATGTGGGACATTTGGATATTTTTTATTCTCCTGAATTACCGCGGGGTGTGACAATTGTGCAAAAAACGTTGCATTATCTTCTCTGAAAAGCGTTCCGCAGGTGACATAAATTATACTTTCAATAAACTAAAAAAACTATCCAGTGATGAAATGTTTTCTGTTGACACAAATCTTGTGCGATTTCCTAAACTGTCGAGATAGTCACACAACGTGTGCCATAGTCCTTTAATGACACATTTTGCAAACTAATGACACATTTAAACCAATTCACTTTAATGAATGGTTAAAACAACTGATCTGTCCAACAATGAACTCACAATAATCGGTGAATAAATCTGTATCACTTTACAATAATGTTCCATTTATTAAACTGTAGTTAACTACTTAAGTTAACATTTACTACTAATGAACTGCACTTCTGCAGCATTGAAAGTGTTAATTTCAATATTTAAATACTATATATATATATATATTATTGAAATCAAAAGTTGTATTTGTTAGCATTGTTAATAAACTGTGAAGTAACATGAACAAACAATGAACAACTGTATTTTTATTAACTAAGATTAATACAACATATTAATAGCATTCATTAACGGATCTGTGAGGTTTCCGATGTCTGCACCCCCCACCCCCCCAATTGTAAAACTGATTCGTACCATAGACAGTAAAAGAAATGGACACAGCGACCCCATTGTAACTCAATTGAGACAAGTGAAGCCCATTTTTAGCGTTTTTTAGCACTTCCGTTTCTGACGCGCAGACTCAAACTAAGCTTGATGATGTCAGCAACCTGTCTGACAGATGTAAATGTTCTAGTAGCTGTGCGTGCAAACTGCCATCGTTAATCTTGCAGAGACGGCGAGCTTGAGCGGGGAGTTTTTGTCGTGAGTGAGCTGGAGTAAGTATTCTGATTAATTATTTTGTATAGTATTTTAAAATGCAACGCCAGTACGCCATATTAAGTTAATTGCCTGCGAGCTTCTCCTCCTGTATGTGCGGCAATTTCTCTACTGTGCGACAGAGAGTCGAGTGGTTATGACGCAATCGTTAGCCTATTTTTACAAAAACTGTTTATACAGGGCCACAATGTAACATAGAAGGTACTGGAGCCCTTTATATATTGTCCTGTATCTTTAGAAATAAATAATGGACAAATTGAGTCTTTAAACGCCTCAGATGTAAAGCTGTATTCGCTGTCAAAGTGACGCCAAAATGAATGGGAGGTCAATGGGATGTTAACGCAGGTGAAGTTCTGCTACAAGATGGCGGCACGCGGCCGACTTCATCTTCCGGTCGACTTCCTTGCCGCCTGATTCGTACGCACCTGTGTGGGATGTTCAGACACGCTCGAGGCTGTGTAGCCAATCACAACTAACTGTGCAAGCTGACCAATCTCAGCCCATTGTGTATTTCTGAGGGAGGAGCCTCATAAAAACAATCGAGGCATTTGACAAAGAAGGGACAGATCGGTGTGAAATACAGGTAAATTATGTGAAACATAATGTTTTATTATTTTAACGAAGCATGAACACATTTTAGACTGCACCCCATAAACACAATCAACTCAAGAAACAAACCAGTCAACCACTCCTTTAATTATTCATTAATAAAAATCTATAACTGAATAATTTTGTCTATAACTTAAATTTGAAAGGCAACGTAGCAACTTGGCACATTATTTACAATGTGCAATCACAGGTGTACATTTATCTGCATTTCGAGCAAGGCTCGTGCCATTAGAATTTAAAGTCAGAAAATAAGTGAAAGTGAAAGTGAAGTGACATTCAGCCAAGTATGGTGACCCATACTCAGAATTTGTGCTCTGCATTTAACCCATCCGAAATGCACACACACAGAGCAGTGAACACACACACACACTGTGAGCACACACCCGGAGCAGTGGGCAGCCATTTATGCTGCGGCGCCCGGGGAGCAGTTTGGGGTTCGATGCCTTGCTCAAGGGCACCTACGTCATGGTATTGAAGGTGGAGAGAGAGCTATTCATGCACTCCCCCCACCCACAATTCCGTCCGGCCCGAGACTAGAACTCACAACCCTTCAATTGGGAGTCCGACACTCTAACCATTAGGCCACGACTTCCCCTTAAAGTCATTAGTTATAAAGTAAATATTTAAATTTTAATTAAACGAAAACTAAATGGGCCCCACTTATCTCAGCTGGCGGTAAACAATATTTGAAAACACAATTTTGGCCCTTTTGGCTTTCAGTAGATGAATGCACAGCAGCCTGTAGGGGGTTACTAGCTGGTTAGCAGTACTAGCTGCTGTCATTCTAACTTAATCTAAAAACAAATGCGTGTAATTTGCTCAACGGATGTTTTTATGTTTGTTGGAAGTTCTGAGGGAAGCAAAATAGCATCTGGATTTGCCAAACTTCACAATCATTGAATCTTAGTAAGAGAACCGCAAGAACTATAAATGTCCAGAGCTGCGTTTTTCAAAAGCATTGTCAGAAATGTTGATCGTAGAGACCATTGGTTGCAATAGATGTTACGGTGTTCTTTGGCTTGCGATGCTTTTGTGAAATGCAGTCCAGACTTGTATAAGCACAACTCGCATGCAGCAGACTTGCTAAAAGTAAAAAAAATAATTGTAACATTACCTATAGAATTGCATGATTTTTTTAGTGACTGCAAGCACAATCTGCTCTGAGCTCATAGGTGAAGGTACGAGAAACCTTGTTTAACTGATGCTACTCTTGTTTCCATTGATTCTGTCATGTTGGAATTTCCCATTGGTGTCTTATGACGGTGTAGAGTGATGTCATCGCAATAGACACTGCTTTGTTTTGCGTGTGTACTGTATATTGATGAGTTTATTCTTACTTGACACTTATCCTTGAGTCAGGCCTATTATATTTTCAGACAGCACCTGTAGACTGCATTTGAGAAACAGATCATACAAACATCGGCATTGATTAAATCTACGCAATTATATTTAATGAACAATTAATCCAAATTAAATTATTGTTATATTATTAATATGATGCCTACATGACATGGGCAAACAACCTCTTCAGTTGTTTTACATGATCCTTGACATTATTTGGATTATTTGCTAAAAAGAAATCTAGTTGTTTTACAGCCATTTGTTGCTATTTTATTGTACCCAGCTATAATTTTTTTTTTTATTAAAATAAAAAATTCTCTCTCTCTCTCTCTCTGTCTCTCTCTATCTATCTATACAGTATATATATATATATATACTCAATATAATTATAAAAGTTGAAAATAGGTCTAAATATTTCCATTTATAATTTAAGTACTTTTGTCTGTCTATTGAAAGCTGTTATCTGAACATAGTTCATTCAGTCACAATTTAGTGTCAGTGTCTTCCTCTATTGATACTAATACAATTAATTGCAGTGAAAATTGCCGTCAATGAGGAGTAATTTTTGTGACGATTGTTAGCTATTTTGTACACAGCAACATGCTCAATTCAGATGCAGTTGACTTGTTTGTAGCTGCTGTTTTTATTTGCAGTGTCAAATGCAAAATAGTTCCTGCTTCTTCTTTATCTGAGTGACAGAAATGTGATTCAATTGTGTACTTGCCTATAGTGCAACTAAAACCACCACATATTTTAATGTGATAATGATCATACTGTAATTATGATCCTTAATTCGCAATATTCTGAGCACCAATGTAATCACAGAAACATAATCACAATCTTAATGGCACATACAGAGAACGCTTTCAGCTAAGGGTTCATTGGATTTGATCAGACCCTAAGCATGCGCTTCAGTTGAGTTTAGTGAGCAACACTTGTTATGGTTCAGAGGCTGAATTTGCATTTGATTCATGTGAAAGTTTTGGGGACAGTCAGGGAATTTTCTCTGTGCCGATCTTCATGTAAATGATTTGCAAAGCCCTGAAGGTTTGGATGTTTACTTTCGTAAGCAAAGCAAATAAAGTTCGGAACTCCAAAATGTTTGAAACAAAAATAAAACATTTGCAATGACGTAGAATGATCTGAATGATATCTTTGTTTGGTTTTCATATCTTCGTGTGAACTTCTGGTTGAATCTGTTGGGCCACAGATTCATGTGTTCATGCAGTTGTTCACATCAGGAAAAGGAAAGAGAATACCTGTACATGTTTGTTATTTCTCTGCTGGTTTAATAAAACATTTAGCATCTGCCTTTAGAGGTATTTAATGAAATTAAGTTCATAAAGATACTATGTGTTTACATTTTCTTAAGAAAATGAGTGGTGCAAAGGTTAGCATCATACTTTTTTTATATATAATAACACTTATAAAATAAATAAACATATATAAAAGTAAAAAAACTTTCCAAATATTAAATGTTTTTTCCAAATAGAGTAAATTTTTTGTATTAGTCCATTATTATTATTATTATTATTATTATTATTATTCATTAAGAAATATGAATGTTTTACAGTCATTTTGTTGCTATTTTGTTTTACCCAGCAACAAAAAAGGTAAAAAAAATAATAAAGCATCTTTAAAAGGCTGAAATACAGTAAAATTAGTAATATTTGTGAAATATTATAAAAAAACTTTATTTAATTTATTTTAAAAAAATATTTTAAAATATAGTTAAAATAAAAATATATATAATAAAATGTAAATGGGATTTAAATGTGATGAAAAAGCCAAATACTTAAGTTTTCAGTGCCACATGATCCTTCAGAAATCATTATTTATTTGAAATAGAAATTATTTGTAAAGTGGTTGATTTTCAGCATGTTGTATGCAGTTGATAGGGTTCTGGAATACTCTAGATATTAATTCGATTTTATTAGCCTTTTTTATTGTCTGCTATTGAAAATTGTTCTTTCATATGCTTAGTAAAGTGATATTATAACATAAGAGAATGTTTTCATGGTTCCTGATTGCTGTGAAATGCATTATGATTACAGTATTTGACAGTATTTCTACTTCTTAAGCGCTTGTGAATTTTTTTATTGAATGTAGTTCAAAAGAAGCCATTTGAGCTGTTCAGAAAAGGTTATGAAATATGGTTCTCGTCTAGTTATAATTCACTTGAGGAAACGTCTGTGATTTCACTTCTCTTGAACAGTGTTCAACTCAGTGAGTAATGATATATTGTAGTCCTCTATGCGAAGCTGAATGTGAGCATGCATTTACTCATCTAACTCGCACAAAAACAGAAATCTATTTATTGATTTATTTAAAACAGAAATATTTTGTAACATCTATCGCAGTATGTGTTGTGAAAGCAATTCCAAACAAATATTCCTATTAATTACCAAGCATTTTTATTGTATACTTAGAATGGCTACTACAGAGTCAGTTTCTTATCGTATGTGATTGTTTCGTGTGGAATAAATGTCCTCCAGTTAAAGCAGTACTTACTGTAATCATAACAGCTGGTGTCAAGGAGAGTTTATTGCAGACAAACACGCTATGGCTCATATTAGACAAACACAGCCTGTTAGTCATGACACATAGTCAAACTAATGCACAGTGAAGTATAAAGCGTCTGATTCAGCAGTAGTTTGCATAAGGGTTTTGTGGTTTAGAGTTTCTCTTCCAAAGTTCACAGATACAGAAAGGCTCCCACATAAAACTCTTTCCTGATTTCTCTCTCAGTCCGTCTGTATTTCACTATTTCAAATGCAGTGACACATAAATGGCCTTGATCTTCTTTCATCCCTCCTCCCCCTCTCTCTCTCTCTCTCTCTCTCTCTCTCTGTTTCTCTGCGCTGGGAAGTTGTCACTCTTTCGAGGGCTGTGTCTGTTTCCGGTACCTGTCCGTACCTGCAGCGTTTCAAGCGTAAGCGGTGGGCTTGCCGGAGTGCTGCTATGTTTTTCCAGTGAGATCTGGGGGAATTGCACAAGAGAGAAGCTTACAAGACTTTAATATCTGCATGTCAGAAGGTTGTATTCCCAGATTTGTGTTTCTACCTCATCTAAACAAGAAGAGAAGATCAGCTGCAGAATGGATTGACTTTAAATGTGTTTTGCGGAGGAAGGTTTTAGAAGAGAACCGGGAAGTGCTTTCTGTGATGGACATTGGCTTAACGTCTGGTCCAGTTTGGAGCACAAATCAAGATGCCTACAGATATGCCAATGCATGTTGGCTATAACAGCCTCTAGACCTCATATCTGGGATTTGTCCCAAAAAACAAGCTGTTTCCTGCCACATACCACAGACTTTGTCAACATACTCTATCAGTTGTGAAATAAGATGCAGTTCTTGGGTAACAAACTGTCCGAGGCGCAGACGCAGGTGTCGGGATGGGTGGGCAACATGCGTCGCTCCTTACAGGAGGCGGTGGAGTTGATGTCGGGAGTAATCGAGGAAGAGAAAGATGAAGAACGAGTGGGAAGGTTTGAGAGGGCCATCTCACCGCTGAGAAGTTTTGCAACTCGTGGTCGACTGTCTCTTCGAAATCTCTCTCAAAGTCGCCAGCGTTTTCCCTGCGCAAACGTACGACTGCGTCGAACTCAAATAATGTAAGACTATGCTGAATGTTTTCTGCCCTCTCTTCTATTTCGTCTTGCTCTGTCAGCCAATCTTTAAGGCACTGCACCTTCTTTAAAAGATCTACAACAGTCACGATTGTTACCGCATGCTCTCGAAATATGCATCAAGTATTGCTTTGAGAAAAATTTGGTGTTGAGACTATTATTATTTTCTGAAAAAGAAAAAGCAAGTCTCCTGAGTGGCTAAAAAGCCCTAATAGCACCTAAATTGATGATGCGTTTAAGCTAAATTGAGTAAAAAAAAAAAAAAAAAAACTATGAAAAAACTTTCCATGCCATACAGTTTTTTTCACTAAGTAAGAATGAGTATTTTTCAATTTATGTATATATATATATATATATATATATATATATATATATATATATATATATATATATATATATATATATATATATATATAAACGCAGTCAGATATCAAACGTTAATGACAACAATAAATATTGAAAATGTGTTCAAATATCCCATTTAGTGGCGAAGAACTTTATGCATTTTGGATGTAATAAATCACCCACAGATGCAGCAGAAAACATCTGGGTCATGTTTGCATTTTTTTTGTGTCATTGGTCATAATTATAACTTTATAATTATATAGGCATAAACTAAAGACTTCAGAATAATTCATACACCTGAAAATAGACTGAGAGCTGAAGAAATTGTCATAATCTGGCTCAGAAGAATACAGGAATAATGTCTTTTGTGGTGTTTTTCTGGTGATAAAGGGATAATATGAGACTTCTTCACATTATAAAAAGTTATCAGAAGCAAAAATGCTATAAAATGTATTTGCAAGCGTGACATGCTCGAGCAAAACAGGCACTATATTTATAATCAGCACCCCAAAATTAGTAAGAAACAAGTATTGGATTTCATCCAGCAAATATGATGCTGGCTGGTGTTTTTATTATTATTCAGTAGAATCTGATTACAGTTCCTGCGTATGCATGAGTCAGTGTGTTCAGATGCTGTCTTCTGGAATAATCTCCAGCTGTCTAGGCTTGTTTTTATTCACTTGTAAATTTGCTCATCCTCTCATTTTGGATCTTCTTTTCCCTACATGCATCTCTGTCAGTCATGACAGGTCTTGATCCACCCAAAACTCACAGAATTCAGTCAGACCAATTTGGTGAACATGCACCCATCCCACAAGACATCCACTTGTGTCTATACAGATGTTTTAGAACAAAAGTTTGGAGTCGTCAAATGTTTTTGCAAGAATTTCCTAATGCTAACCAAGGCTGCATTTATTTAATAAAAAAATACAGTAAATAAAGATATATTGTAAAATTTTATAACCATTTAAAATAACAGTTTTCTATTTTAATATACTTTACAATATAATTTGAATATATTTTAAAATGTAATTTATTTCTGTGATCAAAGCTGTAAACATTACTCCAGTCTTCAGAGTCACATGATCCTTCAGAAATGATTTGCTCCTCAAGAAACATGTTTTGCTATCAGCATTTAATAAAACTAATATTTTTGTCTAAACGTTGAGGCATTTTTCATCAGGAGTCTTTTATGAACAGAAAATTCAAAAGGACAGAATTTCTTTGAAATTTTCTGTAATGGTTTTAAATTTCTAAATGTCAATTATAATTTAACCAAAAAAAAAAAAAAACATCTTACTGACTGCAAACCTTTGAATGGTAAAATGAGTCTGTTTAAAGGTTAACAGCTTGTTTTAGTTCAGTAGTTGCTGCATGACTCATGGACTATTACTAAAATATCACAGGATGACTCTAATGCTGCTCATAGAACAGCAGAGCAGTCCTAAATTTCCCTAGTGAGTAACTACACAAATTAAAGCTGCACATCAGCCATGTTTACATGCAAATTCTGATTAAAGGGAAAGGTCACCCAAAAATGAAAAAAATAAATAAAAATAATTTAATGCATTTATTACTCACCATCATTTGGTTCTAAACCCATAAAACCTTCATTCATCTTCGGAAACATAAATGAAGTTAATTTTGATGAAACCCGAGAGCTTTCTGACCCTGCATTGACAGCAGGGAACTGAAAATTTCAAGGCCTACACTGTAAAAAATTTCTTGTTGTTTTTACAAAAACTTTTTGGCAGCTGTGGTTGCCAGAATAATTTTGTAAAAATACAGAAAACTGTAAACACATTTACGTCAAAAACTGTTAATTTTACAATATAAAGCTGTAATTTACAAACAAGAAAATGTGAATATAAACCAGTAAATTCAACAACACACAAAATTAAATCTGTTTTGTACCTTGAAAATACTGACAACCACCATAATAATAAAGATGGTACTGTATAAGAGAAAGCCACATGAAGTATCAAAGCTCATCACAAGTAGCTTCACCACAAGCAGAAGTATATATTAACATATAGAAGGTGCACATTTATGGAAACACAAAACACCATCATGGTAACACACGTGATACTTAAATAATGCAAAAAACTTTCATTAAGCAACAGAAGATGTAACATAAAGCTCAAATGTACATAACTGATAACAAGAACTATTTAAAAACATGATTATTTAAACTTTCAAACGTGGAGTGTCACGCAGGGAATTCTGGGAATATCAGTTTACAGTTTTAGACTGTAAATTATACATTGATTTGTTCTTTTTTTACTTCTAAAAGCTGTATAATTAACAGAATTTTACTGTAAATTTACATTAAATGCTTTGTTAGATCTTTTACAGTTTTTCCCTGTATATAGTACGGGAACTTACTGTTAACCTATTATCAGTTTTTTTCCGTAGCGTTTTTACAAAATTTTACAGTTAAAATTACACTTATTTTTTACAGTGTAGAAAAGTAGTGAGGACATCATTAAAACAGGGGTCAGCCGTAATTTAATGAAGTTATGAGAATACTTTTTGTTTACAAAGAAAACAAACAAAAAAAATGTATTCAACAATTCTTCTCTTCCCTGTCACCGTCGTTCACGAGAGTACCACGACACATGAGGGTTATTTCCTCTTATTTGAGATAAAGTGGGTTAATATAATTTATGTTTTAATCACAATTAATTGCATAAAAAAAAGTTATATATAATATATGTGTGTGCACTGTGTATATTTATTATTTAAAAAAATATTTACATGTATACTGTATATATTTATATTCATATATAATTTATATTATATACAAATATAAATATTTGATTATATACATACTTAATTATATACATACATGTGTGTGTATTTATATACAGTACATGATAAATATACACAGCACACACACATATATTATATAAACAAAAACTTTTATTTTGGATTAATCGTTTGACAGCACTAGATTCCCCCCAACCCCTGTTACTAATTATTTTGATCTAGTCTTTGTCATTATAATTTGACACTTCAAAAGCATCTCACAGTTTTCCCTGGTTTCCTTTACTTCAACACTGAAAACATCACATACAGCATCTTTAAGAGCCTCCAGCTCTGTGTCAGTATAGAAGAGAAATGAATGATGGGTGTGATGCAGAAGAGGAGCTGTTTATTGTGAGTAGCGTGTACAGATCAGAGATAGAGTCCAGCCGTCATTGCTGTATGTTTGTGGGATTGTCTCGTGATGGACTCTGATGTGCTGCTCACAGAGAGCTTGTTTACCAGGAAGTGTTTTGTTTCCTAGAAACAATTCTTGTACGCCGAGATGTTTTATACACAGCAGAGTGACGTGAAATTCAAAGTATTTGATCTGTGTACAAAGAAGTGTCTGGATGATAGAGTGTGTGTGTGTGTGTGTGTTTGTGTTTGTGTTTGTGTGTTTATAAAGGATAGTTTCGTCCTCCTGTGATCATTAAAACACGTATGCCTGGATTGTTTGTGCTTTTCTGTTTGCAGCGAATGTGGTTTTGGCATGTGTGTGTAATTTTAACTCATCACTTAGCACCAAAATGACAGGATAACTTTTTGTCATGCCTGCCAACAGGATGTGATTTTTTGCATTGCATTTGTGCAGTATGCAGTTCTTGTAAGAATAAATTTTGGGACCAGTTCTCACTATTAACTAGTTGCTTATTAGCATGCATATTACTATATTTATTAGTACCTATAAAGCACGTATGAATTCCTTATTCTACATGACCATATTTTAGATCCCTTAATCCTGCAAAATTAAATTAAGAGTTTATTTAGGCAAAATTATAGTTAATATTTAGCTAATAGTTAGACATGGTTCCCAAACTAACATGTGACTGCAAGTCTGTTATATGCAACAATATATTATGAATGTATGTATAAATATTGTAGCTATTTGGCAAAATATTATCCTAAAAACACGGAGACCTATTATTTTGGTCGTTTTAATGGCTTGACTCCAGGAATGTGTCATGACAAGAGGTTCATGGATTACGAAATGATGACAGCAGATTAAAACTTTTTTTTTTTTTTCAGATGAAACCTTTGATCTAACTTCTTCTTCTTTGGAATTTCTTGTTTTGGTTGACTACAGTTGTGTGATTTAAATTATGTATTATGTTTCAATTTCAGTTCACCATTTTACTCATTAAGTGATGGTTGTTTGTTCGTTTTCTGCCAGCTATACATAGAAAAAAAAATAATAATAAAATCAGTAATTTTAAGAAGTCTGTCCTCATAGTCCAAGATCTTTGCATACTCCTTCATGAAAATGCGTACTTTTTTTTATCAGATTATTAGAAAGTTATTATCATTAACTAAAAACTTAGACAAAAAAAATGGTTATGCAATTAAGCTTCAATGTAAATATTAGATGAAAACAAACAAAAAAATTATAAACTGAAATGTGCATGTTTAAAGTCGCAATATTAAGCAATACATTTTCCAACTGAAAATAAATCATTTCTTTTAGCTGAACAATATTATTTTAGTATAACTATTAAACATCTGTTTTAGTTATTTAAAGTAGGTCATTATACATATCAAAATGAGAAATGTCTAATTCAGATTATTAATGAAAGCTCTAATCGTATATAAAAAATAATGTGGTTTGAGGTGAGCAGCTTTGGTTTTCCTATGGTTTTCATGGTTTTGATGTGTCAACAAGCTGGTGTTTTCAGCAGGACTTTACTGTATTCTGAGTACTGAAGTGTGTTTGTATGCTCTCATTAAACCCTGCAGGGTCAGCTGAAGGACGATGAGCCCGAGGAGGATGCAGCTCCAGAACAGGACACAGAGAATCTAATCGAGGAAACCCATGAACACAATGAAAACAGCGACACTGTTGATAAGTAAGAAATATCTACAGCGTGATACATCTTCATTTTCATTGCCACAATAGACTTTTGAATATCTGAGAATAGCATTAGATCTGTGTTGTTGAGCTACATGTACCAACTAAAACTAAAAAATACTGACTTTTATAGTCACAAATCAATATAGTTTTTCCAGTAACAAGATATTATTTCCAGGTGATAAAATGACTATATTGCTGTGTTTTCATGTTCTGTGTACATAGTCTTGCAGCCGAATGTGTTTGAAGGAAATAATAATATTCTTAAGTGACTTGAAATACCCTTTACTAAAAGTTTAGCTACTTTTGCGTAGATGATTCATTACACTGAGCTTAAAAAAAGATAAGTGATTAATCATTTATTATTTATTCATATCTTCTTGGTAGCAAAGTTATTATTTTGTTAAATGCTGCTTTTTATGTACATGCTTATATTTAAATTATATAAATTAGAATTTTATAGTTATATTAGTGTAAATGTATGTGTTCAACTTTGACATCATCCTACATGTGTCACACACACACACACACACACACACACACACACCACATATATATATATATATATATATATATATATATATATATATATATATATATATATATATATATATATATATAAAGCCCTGAAATAAAATACATTTTATATGTTAACATTTATTTAATTTTTATTTAATTTAAAATACATGTTTTTATAGGTTTAGATAACTCTGGTTTAAAGTATCTTTCCCAACACTGCATTATAAGCATCTTTAGACTACTGTATAGTCAGCAGACATCAGTTTTGCTCAGACTGTCCTCTAGTGGTCATGAAAAGCATCAAACATCAGTTCTCTCACTGTACAGTTGAGGATCACATGTGGGTTGATTTCATGTTTTTATCTGTTCAGTGTCGCCAGAATCAATCAAGTCCTACAGAGACTGAATCAAAAAACTACATCTGCTGATTCAGACACAGAAGACGTCCCAATTCAGGAGGAGCCCGAACCGCTACCGGTTCTTGAGGTACATTTCAGTTAAGATGTTATCAGATTTTATTATATATATATTAATGTTTATATATATGTTTTTGTATTTTGATTTGTATATATATTATGTTTATATTTTTTTCATATACACTACCATTCAGATGTTTTACTGTATATCCATTATAAGTTAGGATTTTTCTTTATGTGTTACAGTAATATAATGTAATGCACCAGGATCATTTGAATTTTCTGGTTAACAGATAAAAATTCCATTAGAATTCATATTCATTTATATAGAATTCATATATTGTATTATACTCAAGTCTTCTAAAATAATAAAAAATAATCTTTATAATAGAATTATTTAAATTTAAATGTATATATAATATAAAAATAATATAATTATGAGATAAATAATTGTGTACATGTGTTGATGTGTGTATTTATGCTGGATTAGACTGCGGCTCCTCTCCCGGACTCCAGTGTTTACCGCTCAAAGGTTGCTCTGGGGAAGAAACGGAGCATAAAGCGCTCCAGACCGTCTCGTTCTATACAACAGAAAGCCACCCTGCTCTCTCTGACAGAAGGGACACAACCCGACTGGAGGTTCTGTGACTCCACAGGTAACATCACACATAAAAACTATTCATTTAGATGATGTCCCATGCAGAGCAGGTGATATATTTAACGCTGAATCATAGTTACATTTTTATTCTTTAGAATCTGTATGCTTCACCTGCAGAAATTCCACGAACTTTATGTCAATGATTGATTAGACAGAAAACAATCTATTACAGACGCAAAAGATCCGTGTTCCAATGGAGCGGACTCGGAATCAGAAGAGGAACCGTCCCAGGACGTCACGTCCTCTCCAGCCCCGAGTCAGCCCAAGAGAGTCCCTATGTTTCCTGGGATGGACCCTTCTGCCCTCATGGTATGTCGAGGCCTAATGGTTAGAGAGTCGGACTTGTAACCCAAAAGTGTGTGTGTGTGTGTGTGTATGTTTGTGTGTGTGTATGTGCTCTTGTTTTGTGTCATATCAGGACACAACTCTGTATAATGACATGGGTATGACACAGGTATTACAAGGAGAGGGTGACTTATGAGGACATAACCCATGTCCCCATTTTTCAAAACACTTATAAATCATACAGAATGAGTTTTTTTGAGAAAGTAAAAATGCACAAAGTTTCCTGTGAGGGTTAGGGTTAGGTGTAGGGCCATAGAATATACAGTTTGTACAGTATAAAAACCATTACAACTGTGGGATGACCCCACTTATCACAAAAACAAACATGTGTGTGTGCGTGTGTGTGTGTGTGCTCTTGGATGGGTTAAATCCAAATTCAGATATGGGACTAAACTACAGTCCCTCTGTAGCCACAGATCAACTCTTCATGTCTGGTTTTCCTCTCGCAGGCGCAGCTAAAGCGGAGAGGTGAGGTTGCAGAAACAGAAAGTCCAGCAGAAGCACAGTCGTCTCCGTCTGTCCCCGCACGCTCTCCCCGCACACACACCAGCTCCCTCGGCCCCAGAGTGCTGCCCCCTGTTGACAACACTGGGTACGTGTGACCAGACATTTTCAGTAAAACATTATTTATTATTGCTTATCAGATGTGATGCAATCACAATTTAATTGTCAGGTCAATGCATTTTATAACTCTTAAGCTAATTTAACCCTATAGAGCCTACTGTATTATATTTGATACATTTCTAAGGCTACTAAATGATCGACATGATCAAAACCTGCTTGTTCACAATTTACTACATGCTTTCTGTCGTCTGATTGGTAGTTGATACTTTTTAGCAAGTAAACGCCTTTTATTATAATAAAAAAAACACACACACCATCAGCTCATGGTTCACGTGTATTTTTGCTGTGAAATCTTTACTGATTTTTAGGAAGTAAATGTAAGAATAACTTTCATATTGCTGGTAATGTTTTGGACTGATGCAGCTTATGTTTACTTGATCATCCATAGATCATTTTTTTGAAAAATCATGTTAAATGTGATTATTAAATATGATCATCTGGCTTTTGAGGAATGTTTATTTGTCCATCTCTCAATCATCAGTGTATTGTATTGCATTATATGTTTAGAAACTACAGTACAGAGTTTTGATCATAAAACTAAACATTTAAATATCATGAATTTTATGTCATTAGTCTGTTATACTGTTATCATATTTCATACTATCATAATTGTATTACTTTTTGGCCATATAAATATAAATAACTGCACCAAATTGCGTAGTTTTGCTCAATTTGGGCCTTTGAATAAAATTGGGTGTGTTTTTTTTTCTACATTATATTAAATGAGCTGTAAAATCCTGATGTACCAATTATATAATTAAACACAATCAGATCTTTTTTCCCACTTTTATTCATATTTGTCTAAAGGTAAAAAAACTGCTCCATTTCCACACACAAAAAAAAAATTAAATAAATAAAAGTTATTTCTGATTATTATTTCATTTGACAAGCTTTAAAGGGTTAATTTCATTGTGCTGCTTCAGTTTTTTATTTTCTTTGATACACATCATATTTTACGGTGCCACATATTATGAATATATATCTGTCTGAATACACCATTCAGATCATTCTTATTGCATTCATCATTATGTCAAATGTACTCATGGTGATTAATGTAAATCCAGGTCGGGCTCGTCACCCTCCTGGCTGCTTGAGCTCAAATCCAAGAAGCGAATGAATCAACCTGAAAGTGAAGCCTGAAGCTCGTGAAGCTCAGGTCAGTGTATCTGCAGGATCCAGTTCTCTGATTACCTAAATAATCAAGCTTCCTGAAACTTTGCTGAAAGTCCAGGAATATTTGCATGTTGTTACCTTCATCTCCAGTAGAGGGGACAAATCCACACATATATATATACATCACTTAATTTAGTTCTTCTTACAGTCTCAAGAGTACATTAAACCCTGCTGTCTTGCCTCACAGGTCTGATGCAGTTTAAGAGGAAGTCGTCTGCAGAGGAAGTCTGCGTGATGCCACAAACATGTCAAAAGAACTGCCTTATATGAATGAGAAGTGCGATGATCTTTCATTCTCATGCTGAATGAGTATCAGACTATTTTAAATACAAGTCCTGGACTAAACAGTTTGTTAATCTTTGCAAAGATGACGTTCTGTTATAACACATTTTTACATTTTACATGAAAGTCTTTCATAATTTGCCAGCATTATTAGCGGCGAAAGAATGTGTGTTTAAAAAGCAAGTGCCCTTCATTTGAATTGTGTTTACATTTATTAATCCAGCAGATGTTTTTATCCAAAGAGAGGAAGGTCAAACAAGCATTCAAGTTCCTCCAGTTCGATCAGGGGCCAAATGCACATATCTTCTGTTCATCTCTGATCGTGGAGAAGCAGAAATCAGTATAGCTTCAATGCACTTTAAATGAGTCAGATCAGACCACTGGAAAAGTGCCTTAGGGCTCTTAGGCATTAAATTGCATTTGAGTTATTTTTCTGATTTTAAATATTGTGTTTCTAAAAGCCTTAAGATGTTCATTATGGCATTGCTATATGAAACTCATTTTTTTCTCTCTCTTAATTGTTTTTATTGTTTACAACATGCCAGTCCTTTAAGACCCATTCATAATTTGGTGGTATTTTGGTCTCATTCGGTTTTATTTTATTCTCTATGTTTCTTATTTAATCAAAGCTAGTGAGCAGAAAAGCATCAGCTGATGTGCTTGGATCGGGCTGATGGTCATTTATGAGGTTTGTTTTGTTGCCCGTGTCTTTTCAGCCCCGCCGAGAACACTTTTACAAACACAAATCAGAGTTATGATCATGTCTAATAAGTTGTGACTGTGCTCCTTTGAAATGTTTTTCGGTCATGTGTATTTTTAGACTTCAGCTGTGTAAATTGCTGCTTGAGGAAAATGTTTACCTGTTTAATGTTGGGAAATATGAACTGTGTTTTATAAAATATGCAATTATCTTGATTAAATATTTTTCTAAATGGGAAGCAAGTTTGTCTTTCTATAAACTGCTTGTGTATGTGCTTCAAGACTGAGATATTAGTAGAGCTCAATGATAGAGGTTAGTCCTTATAAGAGGTTAAATTGTACAGTAGATTCATTGATTGTTACAGTCAACTACATTTTAAACCTAAATTAAGACTTTTTTTAAAATATTGATAATTCATTTCCTTTAAGATGCACCCAAAGCCTTTTTTTAAAATGCTATTTAAGTTTAATTTGATACATTTAATATGTTATACCAAAATTAATTTTTTAAAGCATTTTATTTATTAAATAAATTTAAAAACAATTATTTGCTGATTTTAAATGTGATTTCGGTGCATTTTTTAAATTGTTTAATTATTGATTCCTTTTTTAAGGTGCATCCCTTGTTTTATTTTTTTAAGTGCAATTTAAATTAAATGTAAAAATATATAAATATTAACTCATTGATACATTTAACTACATTTTATACAAAAATTAAGCCATTTTCAATTTATTTAATGATTTCAAATGTTGAAATCATTAAATTGAAAGTTTGTTTGTTTTTTAAATTAAATAGTAATTGATTTGCTTTTTTTAAAGGTGCATTATAAATGCAGTATGTTGAATTTAAATATGTTGGATTTAATATAGTGTGCATATAGTGGGTAGTGTTGGATATACATTTACTTACATCAAATTCAATTTAAGTTACATTTAACTACATTTTAAACCAAAAGTAAGCCTTTTTTATTGATTTGTTAATTTCAAAAGATTTTCTTTCTTTTTTTCTTTTTTTAACATGCATGTTTTTCTCGAGTAAACAATCACTAATTTAGAGAATCCATCAAATGAGGATGAATTTCCCAGATCTGTGGCGTTGTTCTGGGCTTAGAGAGGCAGTGAGACCATAGAGAGAGAGAGAGAGAGAGGGGATAGTGAGCAATGTTGTGATGACAGCAGCTGATCCTGTCTGAATCCTCTTGGCTCGTGCCCTGTCGGTGCCCGCTGTACCCACGCTGGCAGCAGAGCAAGCTGGTGGCTGCGGGCAACTCCTGCCAACTCACAGCCTATTGAGAGGCAGTCTGATGGACACAAATTCGAACGACAGACTTGCTGCATCAACAGCAATCGATGCCCAACCCATTTCTGCTGCTGTGGACGGAATTAAACCATAAATACCCCCCGGGTCCCCTCCACCATACACCCTCACCTCCATACACACTCCTCACATACACACACACACACTCATACACACGCACGCTGAGAGAGAGTGGAGGGGTGAGAACTGCTGAAAGAGAAGGACGGGAGAAACAGGTAAAGATATGTTATCTGAAGACATACTTTTCATGTGTGCTGGCAGAAAAAAAAGAAACTAAATATCTTTGTCATAGAAATCTGTCTTAGGTTTAATTTGATACCTACAGTGTAACTTAAATACAGAAATTGATGTAAAAGAGAAAAGAAAATCATTTTTAGAGAGATTTTTCCTTGATCAAGACTAATGTTATTGCTAAAGCAATGTTTTTGTCTTCATTGTAATCGCTAGATCTATTGTTTTAGTTTAAAACTTTTTTTGTGAATTGAAAAGAAAGATGCATTAGCATTGTGTTATTTGTTTTGTTTTGCTTTATTTTTGCCATCCGACTAAGAACATTTTTACAAACACAATAGATATGTAAAACATTGAGCATAATAAGCCAAGTTTAATTGTGTCTCTTTTGAATGCTTTTCCAGTCAGCATTTTTTGTTTTGTTTTGTTTTGTTTTGTTTTGTTTTGTTTTACCAAACACATTTTTTTAAAACAACGAATGAAACTTGTTTAATTTCAGTTTTATAAATTGCTGCTTAAGATACGTTTACCTGTTTAATTTTGGGGAAATGCAAGTTGTGTTTTGTAAAAAGAATAATAATTATAATAATAAATAAAATACTGTTCATATCAGTTATGAATATTTTGCATGATTATGCATGTTTTTTTTTTCAAAATAAATGCCTCTTTTTTTGTTTAGTTTTGTTTTGTTATCTAATGCAACAATATTTATGTATTTATAAGTGTCCAAATGTACTTTGTAGCCATCCACTTTAGATTAAATCTCCTGTTTATTTATTGTTTTGTTTGTTTTTTTAACATTTAATTTAAGTTATTTGTACTCATGATAGGTAAAAATTGATAGCCGGAATGCACTAAGTCGATTTGGATAAAAGCTTCTGCTAAATGCATAAAATGTATTTAATCTTCCCGTGTTTTTAGCGCTCATGCAGCAATAGCTGGTGAATGTCTTTTTTCCTCATCTCTGATGTGTGTTTGTGTTTTGCCAGGTGGAGAGATGTCGGATCAGCAGGGAGTCCCAGATCAGCAGGTCGCTGGGAAGAGCCAAGGAGGAGCAGGAGCGGTTTACAAGGTTCTCATTTACACAGTTCTTTTTCACAGACAAAAAGCCCAGAGGAAACTCTTTTATAGATCCTGAGACTAAATGGATTCTTGCAAAAACAGACACAACAAGCCAATAGCTGACACACAGTAAGAGTATTTATCTATGAAGGAATGTAAAAATGTACTCACCCTCAGGACATCTCAGATATAGATGAATTTGTTTCTTCATCAGAACAGACTCTGAGAAATGTGTCATTACAACACTGTTTCACCAATAGATCCTCAGCAATGAATGGGTGCCGTCAAAATGAGAGTCCAAACAGCTGATAAAAACATCACAATAATGCACAAGTAATGCACACAACTCCAGTCCATCAGTTAACGTCTTGAGAAAGCCAAAAGTTGCGTGTTTTACATTTTTAATTTCAAACCATTGCTTGAAACCATTTGAAAAAACCATTGCTTGAAACCATTGAAAAGTGATCTTGTGTGAATCAGGAGAGAAATATGCACAGAGAGATTAAGCACATTTGCAAGCAAAACAAATATGTCAATGGATTTTAAAGTGAGAGGACAACATAAGGACAACTGTACATTTTCACTGGAGGAAGCATAATTAATAGATTCTAGATTCAAATGTTGGTCATAAGCAACGGTTTAAAGAACCGAAAAAAATATGGATTACATGTGGATTATTTATCAGCTGTCTGGACTCTCATTATGACGGCACCCATTCACTACAGAGGATCCAATGGCAAACAAACGATGCTACATTTCTCCAAATCTGTCGAAGAAACAAACTCATCTACATCTTACATGACCGACCTGAGGGGGAGTACATTTTCAATTTAAGGTGAACTTTTCCTTTTACATCTCTTAAATTCTGATTGCAGACTTTGATACTGACAAATCTGAGAACAGTTTGAGATGTTGTCTTGAGAAAGAAAATTCTGAACTGCAAATGTCTCCGCTTGTTCTTCATTTAATCTTATTGCTGTTGAATGAAGTTCTTTGTTAAAATGAATGACAATTTGCATTAATGATTTTATAAATAATTTACACAAAAACTCTCCTCGTTTTTCATGAATGAAAGAGTTTATGACAAACAGTTTATGACTTAAAATGTGTCGAATCATCTTCACAGGTCTCACTGTTTGAATTCGAGAACTTCCGTGGAAAAAAGGTCGAGCTGTCGGCAGAATGCAAGGACTTGATTGAGAAGAACCTGGAAAAAGTTGGATCAATTATAGTTGAGTCTTGCCCGTGAGTATGTTTTCTACTGTCAAACCACATTATCTACAACCACAAAAGAAGGAATGAAGAATGTTCAGAGTGTTCTTGTAACATACAAATCAATGGACTGACTACTTAATATAATGTAATGTATTGTAATGTAATATAATATAATATAATAAAATTCACCCGGGAACACATGATAGGTAAAAATTGATAGCCTGAATGCACTGTAAGTCACTTTGGATAAAAGCGTCTGCTAAATGCATAAATTTAATAATATAATATAATTAACTGAATAAAAAAGCAAAAATACAATAAAAATATAAAGATGCAATATTTATTTTTTATTCTCTATAACGTTCATTTAGAACAAGCAGTTCTTAAAACAGCTGGAATCACAAAATGAACTGTGATTTATTAATTTATCTATATGGACATTTAATAAATGTAAATAACAGCTTCAGTTTCCGAATTTAATTTAGATATCGTTTTAATTATGTTAGAATTATATTATATAGTGGGTCTTCATGTCCAAAAATAAAAATAAATAAAATAAGATCAAAAATATCTGAAATACCTAAATATTGTATATGTTTAACTCAGGGTTATTGTCCTTAACTAAAAATAAAAACATACAAAAAAATAAATAATTAAAAATTAATAATAATATTAATAATAAATACAATTAAGAGAATACAAAAAACCTTTTTTTCAATTAAATTAAAAAACTAATTTGAAAAACTTTAAAATAAATTACATTTCAACTAGTTACCAAATACACATTTCTCATTTTCATTTAAGTACTAAAATGTCTCTAAGTAAGTAAACCTAAAGCTATATAAAGATAAAAATAAAAATAAAAAATTTGAAAAAATAAAAAAGAGAAAAAACAAAATCTTTAAAATGAACATTAATATAAAAATATAAAGATAAAATCTAACTAAAAATAATGACCAAAACTATAAGAAGTAATAGTTATGATAGTATAACTAAAATAACACCGCTTTACCTACGTCACGTGACCATTAACTATCATCAGAAAATTGTCAAAAGGCAAATATATTGTTATATTATTGAAATTTAAGATCGCAGGGGTTGTTCAAATAAATATTTATTTTTGAAAGAGGTTTGGCTGACAAAGAAAGTTTGTGAATCCCTGCTTTAATCAAAAGGAATCATCCATTTATCCATCCTGATCTTGATGATCTTGTCATAGATGGGTCGCCTTTGAGAAGAAGGGCTTTCTGGGAGAGCAGTTTGTTTTGGAGAAGGGAGAATATCCTCGCTGGTCCACCTGGACCAACAGCCAGAGCAGCTCCCTCCTCCTGTCCATGAGACCTCTGAGAGTGGTGAGAGACACGTTCACACCTGATTAAAGATCTGCTCTCCCGTCACGGCCCACTGAGTCTCGTGTTTACGCTCCATTACTAGGACAGCGCAGACCACAAACTACATCTGTTCGAGAACTGCAGCTTTGCCGGGAGAAAGATGGAAATCGTGGATGATGACATTCCCAGCTTGTGGGTGCACGGCTTCCAGGACCGAGTGGCCAGTGCCAAAGCTGTCAACGGAACGTGAGTTTGAGAGTTTGTTCGAGATTGTTTTCTTGCCGCTGATATCCAAAGACCATAAGTGAAGCTTGATTTTATTGATTACAAACAGTCTGTATATTTAAAAAAGTGACATACAGAAATGGTATGGTGATGAAATGGTGATCCATACTCAGGATTCGTGCTCTGCATTTAACCCATCCAAAGTGCACACACACAGCAGTGAACACACACACACCGTACACACACACACACACACATACACACACGTTTGTTTTTGTGAAAAGTGGGGACATCCCATAGGCGTTATGGTTTTTATACTGTACAAACTGTATATTCTATCGCCCTTCACCAACCCTACACCTAACCCTAACCCTCACAGGAAACTTTGTGCATTTTTACTTTCTCAAAAAACCTCATTCTGTATGATTTATAAGCGTTTTGAAAAATGGGGACATGGGTTATGTCCTCATAAGTCACCCTCTCCTTGTAATACCTGTGTCAAACCCATGTCATTATACGGAGTTGTGTCCTGATATGACACAAAACAAGAGCACACACATCCTGAACACATACACACACACACATCGTGAACACACACACACACACCGTGAACACAAACTCAAACTCATAGTCAAACTCATAACCACTAGGCCATGATTTCCCCTTTAAAGTCAATGTGATCTCAAAATGCACTCTTTTTCCTTCCTAAAAACATTTTCCTGGTCATCAGTGCATGTTATTTGAAAGAACCTACCTTTAAAATGTTTTCTTTTTTGATAGAAATTTGACAGAAACATGCATTATGATAAAAAAGTGACAATGAAGACATTTATAACATCACAAAAGGTTCGGATTCAAATACTGTTTCATGTTGACTTCTAGAAGAGCAAGTAAATCTACAAGCAATCACTCTCTTCCGCTTTCAAAAAGGCTCTTTAGATTATCAAATTGTTCTTTTAAAATCTGATTTCTGAAATGTTCTTTGAGAAGCAAAAAACGGTCCTTCATTCTTAAAATTATTGCCGTTGATGGATTCATGAAGAACCTTTCCATTGCACAGAATGTTCTTTTTAATGCAATACAGTGATTATTAAAACATTCTTCAGACTAAGAAGCAAAAATGGTTCTTTTAAGAACTGTTCTTTGAAAGGTTCTTTGCGAAATCCTGCTTTTGGAACTTTTATTTTAAAGAGTGTACATACAGTATCTTTAAAATGTACTTAATGATAGTGATTTTTTTCTGACATTATTTCCACAGTCAAGTATGCCTGAATTTGTTTCCTCAGGTGGGTGGGCTACATGTACCCAGGCTACCGCGGGCGTCAGTTCGTGTTTGAACATGGCGAATACAAGCACTGGAACGACTGGGGAGCCACAGAACCCCAGCTGCAGTCCGTCCGGCGTGTGCGGGACATGCAGTGGCACAAACGGGGCTGCTTCACCGTCCCCGACCCGGCTCCCAAACCCAACCCAAACCCCAGTCCTGCTCCCAATCCCGCCCCAGCTCCCGTTCCCGCTCCGGCTGCCCCATCCGCCCCGGCTGCCAGCAGCTGAAGGAGGGCAAGCCCCGCTCATGACCTCTGCCCTGCGCCTGCTCAGAGGACCACCAAGAAAGCTGGAAAGCAAAAGTGACTGCTTTGCCTCTTGTGTGTCTATCATTGGAAATAAAGGCCTCGGCCCATGCTTTGATCTCTGACCTTTGGCTCGTGTCTTGATTTATTTATTTTTTCTGCTAGACTGATACAACACTGAAAATACCACGAGTTTGGTAAGGAATCCTGAGCAGGGCTGTACTATTTTTACCAAAAATACAGCAAAATCAGTAATAATGTGAAATATTATTACAATTCAAAATAACTCTTTTATATTTTAATATGTATACAATTTTTATTTATTACTGTGCACAAAGCTGTATTTTGAGCATCATTCCTCTAGTCTTCAGTGTCACATGATCCTTCAGAAATCATTCTAATATACTGATTTGCTGCTCAAGAAACATTTCTGATTATAGATTTTTTTCTACAGTATTTATTTGAAATAGAAGTCTTTTGTGACATTGCAATCTTTACTTTCAACTCAGTGTCAATTTAATGCATCCTTGCTGAATAAAAAGTAAAACTTGTTAATGGTAGTGCAACAATAAAGGAAAATGTAACATGCAAACACTAAAAGACACTTTTTATTTATTGCATTACAAAATCACAACCATTTCTAGAAAAATTTGTTTGCTTCATTATTTTTTTAATTATATATATTTTTAAGAATAATGAATTCAATGACAAATTCTAGTTCTGAAATAATAATTTTGAACTATTTGCAAATAATGCCCGCCCCTGTTTACTTGTTCCTCCCCTTTAATCATCTCCATCTTTATCCACTCATAAATTCATCTGATATTCATCTGTTCACGTTCATGTTCTCTCCTCTTGGTTTTTAGGCTAACTATTGTCAGCATATGTGTGTGTATTTCTCTTTCTTTCCTATCATCCTCTGTATATCTTTCCTGTCTCTTTGTAAGTCGTCGGCTCTTGGCAGGAGTTCAGCTGAGTCATGTGAACGGAGAACAAAGCGTGGCAGTCTCCACAAATGACAACTAATGAAATAACTCCAGGCTGATGTGGGCTTGGCTTGCCATGGTTTGGCATTGCTGTGACGAATAATGATGAAAAAATATGGCAAGCTTCCACTGCCGGTCCGAATCGCCCATCCATGGCATACCGATGAGGTTACCAAACCAGACCTTTCTATGCCTCACCAAACACTCTGATATAATCAGTGTAGATGTCGAACTAGCTAATTATTGTGCAAGTTACTGTGTATCTCATTTTATTGTGAAAAATATTATTATTGATGAACTAACATTTTGCAGATTCACTGAAACAGCAGCTTCAGTTTAGTGTAATACTATTTTTTTTTTACATTAGTAACAGATAATAATTAAACTTTTATTTTTTTGATATTTTTTATTTATTATATGATTATTTTTTTATTTAATTATTATTATTTAATAATTATTTTTTTACAAATTATTCATTTAATTATTATTTTTGTATTTTTAAATGATTGTTTTAAACTGTTATATGATATTTTTTAACTGTACGATTAATTTTTACATTTTTTACTTTTTTAAATTATAGTTAAGTACTAATAATTATTTATAAATGAATATTTTTACTAATTATTTTTATTATTATTTTTAATTGCTAATGGTTTTTTTAACTTTTGCTAATCAATTAATTTATTATTTGTTTTCATTATTTATTAAATTATTATTTTAAAATGCTAATGTTTTTTTTTTAAATTGGATTATTATTATTGTTTACTGTCAATTGTTTGTAATTATTCTTTTAACTGTTAATGATTGTTTTTATTGCAATTATATATATACATACACACACACACACACAGGGAAAAACGGTGTATGATTTATTTTTTATTAATTTTCACTCCAAAATAAATTTCTACTCCTATTAAATTTCATGAATAATTATAAAGAAACAGCAAATGACAAAGAGATTTAAATGTGAAGTTTTGAAAGGACTGAAATAGTACTTTCTTATAAAACAGTTAGCGAATAGTTTTATTTACAACTTTGAAAAAATCTTTTGTAAAAGACTGAGACAATAATTTTCTCTCTAAAACAGTTTGTACGTGGTGCTGCAAACAACCTCCCTGGAAAAGAGAACAGATGTTTGACGTTTATTCAAATGAGTTTTTAAATAATTGCCTTCTTTTTATATCGCGTGTCAGCTCAGTCGCCAGATTTAAGAGCAAGCAGTTCCCTAAAAACAGCAGAACAGAAACATGTCACAATTTGAGATTCTATTTTAGAATCAAACGATATTTTGACAAGTTTCCCCAAGGGCCTTTAATAACCCTATTCTTTCATTTTTGATTTCTACGTTTCTTTTCTTCTGTCTGAGAAGCTTCACAGTGATCGGGTCAGTGTGTAGATGTTTTTGTAAATCAATCAGCTCCGCTCTGTTGCTCAAAATGTTTTGTTACTCATTCAGTTGGCTTCAGCAGTTGTGAAATTAAGATTTCCTGGCGTTCATAATCATTGCACACAATCTGATGTCATTAGTGAGTTGTATTCAGGCCTTTTCTGTCCTGAAAGCAGTGTGTGTAGTTGAGAAGAGTCTTTACTGGAGTCATTCTGCAAATCATATTGATGAGGTTACCAAAGGCCTTTGCATCACCAAATTACTATACAGGCAGATTTTGGTGAGGAAAACACAACTGTGACTCTGATGTAATCACTGCAGATGCTGAACTTTCTAAATATTTAGCAAGCAACTGTGAATCTCACGTTATTGTGCAAAAGAAGAGCATTGATAAAATCAACTTTTAAACATTACTAAACTAAACCAGCTTTAGTTTTTTTATTATTATTTTTAACTACTAATGATTCTATTTCAATTATTATTTTTACAAATTATTTTTTTTTAACTGATAATAAGTTTTAAAGATTGTTTTGATTGCTAAATAATTTTTAATTTAATTTTTTTTTCAAAAAGATTTTTTATTGCATATTGTCTTTTGTTTCTTTTTTCTTTTCTTTTTTTGCCTTATAATACAATTTTATATAATCATAGGTTACATTTATTTGATCAAAAATATAGTAAAAACTGTAATATTGTGAAATATTGTTGCAATTAAAAATAAATTATTTCTTTGTCAATATATTTTAAAATGTAATTTCTTCCTGTTATGCAAAGCTGAATAACTTAAGTCACATGATCCTTCAGAAATCATCTTAATATGCTGATGTGCTGCTCAAGAAACATTTCAGATTATTATTAATGTTGAAAACAGTTGTGCTGCTTCATACTTTTGTGGAAAACATGCATAGAAAGCTAAAAAAGAACAGCATTTATTTAAAATACAAATGTTGTGTATTATACATTGATCAGTTTAATGCACTACTGATGAATAAAAGTATTATCTTTTTTTTCAATAAATAAATACTGAACCTAAATTTTTGAATAGTAATATACATATTATTTTTCCAAATACATGCTTTTTCTTATATGCTTGATAAAATGAGTTTTTAATTGCGTAAAAGAAACCAGTAGTAAATCCTGCTTTAATTCAGTACTGAAGTGTGCTTGTTTTGGAGTGCATTTTTGTTATCTGTTGTCATTCCAATTCTGCACTGCATGATCCATAAGAACATGCTGAAGCTGACTCTGATGACTTGATCGCTGTGTAATGCACAGGATGACGTGGCACTGCATGAACGTAATGGGATGACATTTCATGTGTGTGCTATTGCTATTGCTATTGCTGTCTAAATGAGCTAAACACATGGCAAAGACATCATCACACAACTACTTTATCAAACGCATGCAGATAGTGTGTGCTTAATTCAGTCAAGTTATAGTTCTGATATTATATTTCTTAATGGAAAATGCTAAAAAATCTATGCAGATTTAGTATTCACACAAACTTCATCTAAATAAATTGTATATATTAAATTGTATTTTTTGCTTCTATGCAGTTCTATCATCAGTTTGATAGTCTGGGCTTCTGAGTAAGTCACTGGCACGACCCTCCCTTCTCTCCAAGAACTGCACTCATTCAGAGTGAGGAAAAGAGCTGGTAAAATCCGTCTGGACCCCTCACATCCAGCACACTTCCTCTTTGAACGGCCAGACATAGGAAAAGTTTCTTCAGCTCACGTCATCTAGTTCATGAAAAGTTAAATGTTCTCCCCACTATGCAATAAAACATGTGCAATACTTAACTATTTATTCTTATATTTATTATACGTATGTTATTGATTTAATACTGTATATCTTACATATATCCACATTCCCTTGTATAATTTGTCCATAGCACTGTACAAACAATATACTGGTTACTGTCTCTTGTCTCTAGTGTATTGTTTTTACATATTTATTTTTACTCACTTATTTTTATTTTGTCATCTGTGCCTTGTCACTTGTCAATCTGTGTAGTGGAAGCTTCTGTCACCAAGACAAATTCCTTGTGTGTTTGTTTGTAAGCACACCTGGCAATAAAGCGCTTTTTGATTCTGATGCTTTTTTGATTCTGATTCTGATAATAATTTTAATAATAGTTTTATTATATGAAATATTAGCACCATTAGTAAGTATATATTACTTAATCGTAGTATGTATATATATATATTTTTTTAATATTTAACGTTATATATTCTTTGTATTATTTTATTACCATTTATTGTTTTCATATTTTTATTATCAGCACCCATTATATTCATACTATTTGTACTTTTTACCATTTTCTTTATTTTTATACATAAATTGACACTTATTATATATTTGTAATATTTGCTAAATTATTAATGTGTGTTTGTGTGTGATACAATTATGTGTGTGTATTATTATTATTATTATATTACTACATTACAATAAATATTAGCACCAATTATAATTATTAGTATTATTTTGGGGTTATTATTTGTTTGTAATAATTGTGTCATAGTTCTGGACGCTTTTCCTAAAGCCTCGCTGTAGGTCAGTGAGCGGGCGCTGCGTGTGCTCGACTCACCAGTCACCACGGGCTCGCGCAGCTCGTGCACTTGAGTTGAAAACTTCTCCGCGCGATTGCGGAGCGCACACGAGACGCGAACCAGAGCCAGAGCGGTAAATCACGGACTCCTGCTCCCGTTCTCGAACCAGAACCACCGCGAAACATGGATGATTTAGGTGAGTGTGAGTCGCTTTGACGTTTGACATCAGATAATCGCGAAAGGAGCAGTTCGACGCGACGCTAGAGCGCTGGATTGACACTGTAGAAGCGGATGGAGCGCGTTGCTGCTGCCAACGTCAGCGCGCGTCGATGCTCGACTACTGCAGCATGCTGAAAAACACACGCTCGCGCTTCTGGACGGCTGTTTAAAGCTGCTTGACGCACTCTGTTCATGTGTGTCCAGCTGTTTTGCTGTTGTGTTGATGCTGCAGTGTAGCAGGAGTCCGACTGATTCATTCTTTACAGCTGCTTCCTTTGCAACACTATGTGATTAATACCAGAGCATTGCTAGAGCAAAACCGCTTTGAGCTTTATATTTGTCTCTAAATGCAGACGTGTAGAGCACACATTTGTTGCTAATTATTGTGCATAGTTCCTCTCTGGTTGATTTGCAAGGCAGCTTCTGAAATGTGTCAACAAAACATCAATGTGTCATTTTGCACCCAACCTCCCAACTTCACAAAAATGCACCTAAAACTTTCTGTTGGGTTTGTGCATTTGATTTCACTGGCTTTAATGGACACTTTCATTACAAAATAATCAATAAGAGTAGTAGTTGTTATTGTTGACAGTTAACTAGTATTGGCACACTGTAATAGAGTTGATCCCATAATCTTGTGCTTGGTGTTGTAACTTCTTGACTTGTAGCCCAGGGCAATGAGAAAATGAGCTTCAGCCTAATCTAACTAATCTCAATATTACTGCCTTGAGGCTGTTGAGTGGAGTTTTCATGAGTGGCACGTTGTTTAGTGAAGTTATTTTCGTTCATCTCTGACGACGAGACGCAGGCATTGGTTTCGCTCAGAGAGTTTAGACATTAATGTGGGCGAGCAGGGTCAGAAATTAACCAGGTCTGGGGGCTGAAATACCAAAGTGAACATAACAACATCTTCTTAGATGTGGTGCATTCCTCTTTTAAGTGGATATTTTGGGGACATTTGATAAATTGAATTACATTTTTATCTAGACTGGTCTAGTATTGACTTTAGTGCCATAGCTGTCAGTTATTTGCGTTAACTTTGTTAGAAATGAGTTTGAGATGAGTTAGTTTGACATTTATGAATGGCACAATGGAAAAATGAATTCCAGGGGGTGAAAACTGTCCTTTAATTAAGTCCATTTCTGATGCTGCATGCATAACCAGTTAACACATACGGTATTTAGTGTTGTACTTAAACTTTACACTTAGATTAGACTGTTGTATCTTAGAACAGTCTCTCATTGGGGGTTTAAAGCATGTGTGTATGAGATTTATATCATAGCCTGTGAAAACACTAGCAAGACGCCTTTATTGCTGAAAAATTCCTATTTAAAAGATTTGAAGATCTGCACTAATGTCTTATTAAATCAAATATACATTTTCTTTAGGTTTAGCTTAACTAGATAGGTGTTTACTCTTTTTATCTGGGCTGCATGTAGATGTAGCTGTTGTCTCATTTTCAGTGTGTTTGACTATAAAAGGATTGTGTCATTTTGACATTAAAAAGTCTAACTGCGAAATGACTCAAGATGCTGGGCCAAAGCCTCAGTCTTTCAAACACTCAAACCTATTTTTAGCGATGATATGGTAGTGACATCCTGACAGCGCTTTAGTGTCCGCCTTGTTGTAAACCGTCTGTTCTCTTACTGATCATAGGAGCCTTCTATAGTCTCTAATGCAGATTGGCATAAATGGGGCACAAATAAGATTTTACTTGATTATACTTTTTGGGCCATTCTGTGCCAAATCATCTGAATTTCAGAAACTTCCCAGGCTAAAATGTAGGGGTTTGTTGATAATTACAATGTACTATTAAACAGTTTACTCATGGAGGCACATAAAAATCCCAATATTTCTGGAACTGAACCATATTGGGCCTTAAAAATTAAGACACCAAAATCAAAATGTGTTAAGAAACAGCATCCAAATGGATATTGAGGTAGTTTTAATATCTCTTGAGTTGCAAGCATTCAAAGTTAAAATAATTTTTCCTCTCTTGTAATTTGACTGGTGAAAATTGTCATTTTGACTCTCCTCTGCAAAATAGTGGAATATTATGCAAATATATATCCGTGACATTTACTATTTTGCCTTTCATTACTATTTATGTTTGACTTTCTTCAGTAAAAAAATAAATAAATATTAACAAAATAAAAAATTGTAGCCAGAAAGTTTCTGAAATGTGGTTTATTTGACATGGAATGACTCTGTTTCACTATAAATATTTGTGTACAATTGAATAATTTAATAATTGAGCGACATTGAAATCCCAATATCTCTGGAAACTAACCACATAGGGTCTTAAAATGAAATGAAGGCACCAAAATATAAGTTTAAGAACCAAAATCCAAAAGGATATTGAGATATCTTTAATACTTCTTGAGTTACAAGCATTCTAACTTTGGAAAAACAAACACAAAAAGTGCTTTTCCCCATTTCGTAATGCATATAATGCAACAAGGATTGCTAAAGTCGGCTGATTTTATTAATAGACATCCCAATCTCTGTGTAAAAATAATGATGCTGCCATCTTTCTAAAGTCATTTTCCCCCTCCTGTAATTTGGTTCCAAATCTTCAGGTGAAAGTTGTCATTATTATTATTGTCAAAATAGTGGATTACTAATTTTCAACAATGACATTTAATATTTTGTCTGTCATCTTTATTTATGTAGACTGGCATCACAATCTGATTCCAAAACCATTTCTAGTGCATCTCTGAACAAATACTCAGCAGCAATATAGATGTGCAGATCTTTGTTGTTGAGTTCAGTGGTTTTTGTTCTATGCAAATTGTGCAAAATAAGACTCAAATATGCATGAAGAAAGTGCACAGTGCACTTTTATCTCATAAGGCCTCGTTGACTGTGTCCTAAATGGCACACAGACAGTGGTTTCTTTATCTTCCGCGGGAGGAGCGTAGATCCAGACAGACATTGAGATCACAGGTGTGAGCATTTTTTTATTTTTTTATGCAGGCCTCTCCTGAAACCATAAACCTCTATTGTGGGCTATGGAGGAGCGCTTGAACCTAAAAAACCTGTACTCCAGCATCCTTTTCAGTGTATTGTGTCTTGAGACAGTAAATGTGACATTCTTAAATCAATAAACCTGTCCGTATGTGTCTCTTAGTGTAAAGAAATCTGATTCATTGTAGCAAATCAGATTACACTACCATTCAAACGTTTGAAGTCTTAAATAATTTTTAAAGAAGTCTCATATACTCATCAAGGCTGTATTTATTTGATCAGAAATACAGTAATGGTGTGAAATGTTGTTTTAATTTAAATTAACTGTGTTCCATTTGAATACATTTAAAAATAGTGGTTGACCGATATATCGCAAAGCCCAATATATCGGCCGATATTTGTCATTTTTCAAATATCGGCATCATCCGATAAGTTTTTAAGCTTGGCCGATGTGTTTTATTTTGATGGCACTGAGAGCGGTAATGCTAAGTGCACACAGTGTTCACACTCTCTCTCTCTCTTGTTTGTCGTCATCATGCATTTTTATCCAGTATAATCACGTGTTCTCTGTGTGATGGTCAGTCAGTGTGAAAAGAATGCTCTAAACTCTATTATACTGCACTTTATGCATTTGCCCACTGTCAGTTTCATGTCATTTTCACTGTGTGCTGTATGTAAAATAGGGCTGCACGATGTGTCGTTTAAGCATCGATATCGCGATGTACGAATCCACGATAGTCACATCGCAGGATGTGTGATGTAGGCTATCGTAGTTGATCCGTTATTCATTAACTGTATGGGTGAGCTGCTCCCAGGCCCTTAACAAATGTGATTCGCTGGATTAATTGCACATCTTAACCATCATAGAGTGAAAGTTTTGACAGGGCAGAGAGAGCGAGAGAGAGACGATGGTGTCGATGTTTAAATCATTTAAAATGACAATGTAAATGTGCTCACCCCATTTTTGTTAGTAAGAAAAAATTTGATTAGATTTCATATCGCAATATATATCGCAGAAAAATACAATATCGCAATGTCATTTTTTTCCCAATATCGTGCAGTCTTAATGTAAAATGTGTGTTTTATCACTTTATTTGAAAAATATGATTCCCAAAGCACACAAACTTCCCAGAAAACCGTGTGCCCTGTTGGTTACAGTGCTTACTTTCTTTTTAATTATATTTTTATTAAATATTTATTTATTTGTGAAAAAATACTGTCATCTAAAGAATAAGTGTGTTCTTTTACACATTTATTTTTTAATCCATTGTCAAATTATTTCATATTTCTTAAATATTAATAATAATCATTAAATATTAAAAATAATAATTTCAGCTTTATATCGGCTATCGGCCTCCTTGCGTTCCAAGATATCAGCATCGGCTGTCATAAGACACATATCGGTCAACCAGTATTTAAAAATATAATTTATTCCTGTGATCAAAGCTGTATTTTCGGCATCATTCCTCCAGTCTTCAGTGTCACATGATCTTCAGAAATCATTCTAATATACTAATTAGCTGTTCAAGAAATGTTTCTGATTATTATTAATGTTGAAAACATCTTAATATTTTTTTTGGAAACCATGATCCTTTTTTTTTCGGGAATTATTTGATAATAAGAACGTTCAAAAGAACAGCATTTTTCTGAAATGGAATCTTTATAATGATATAAATGTATTTCCTGTCAATTTTATAAATCCTTGCTGTATTGCTATTCATTTTTAAAAATACTGAACCCAAACATTTAAACAGTAATGCATGTACATTAGCCTAAGTGTACATTACATTTCACAGCAACTTACTAAATAAATAACTAAAAGCCATAAAACACACGAGAGCTGAAAGAGTGCTGAGCTTCTGCTGTTCACTTGTGTTTATGATCACCAGGCAACTGCACAAAAATACAAACGGACAGAATTAGACACACAAGTACTATATTTTCACAGTGTCAAGTGTGTGGTGAAATTTGGACTGATAGTTAATATTGATTGTGTAGTGATAAAGTGCAGAAGATAAATGTAATATGCATCTGGACTGAGATGCATCTAAGATGAGAAATCCATATCTTATTGTTATGACTTTGGAATTGGTTTATTTTTATCAAATTTTTATAAATTGCCTGGGTGTTATTGCTAAAATAGATAGTAATGATGCTGAGAATTCAGCTTTGCATCACAGGCATAAATAATATTTTTAAATATGTTCAAATAGAAAGCATTTATTTAAGCAGACGGGACTTCTTTCAAAGAAAGAAACTTAGTAGTGCACAGTATGTGTCCTAATGTATTCAGGAACCACTGAATATTGTCTGTTCTCATATTGAATATATAATAAAATGCATGAATAAGACATGTGCAGTGTAAATAAGAGTTTATCCAAGTATTAATGGCAAGGAAAGCCCCTTACACTAGAGAGCGATCATGGATGAAGTGTTTCTTGGAGCTTATAATACATTAAAGAATGATTCATGTGACTTTTACATATGCCAGGTGACCTGTTAATAACAACAACAAAAATATTTTAGATTGCAGTATTGCAGAATATTCCTTTTTCGAATTGCCTGAAAAAACGATATTTTTGCGATATATGGGGGTTTTTGTGAAATTGACGAGTTTCCATTAGGCGTATTTTCAAAGTATTTCCACTGTCAAAAATGAATTAAATGTTTGACATCATTACATTTCTTTAAGGCAGTTGCCGCACATTCATTTAACTATTAGAGCACCAAAGTGTCTCCACTGAAGATGCTGTGCCACACAATCACTCTCAAGTGCTCACAGCTAAGCGTTTCACACTTTGGTGGACACACAGTCTTAGTCCAAGCTTGATGATAAAAGTCTGTATGATCAAGGCCTAGATGTTTAACCTGCTCCACCCTTGTGTGCACAAGATGACATTTATCTAAATGATCTGGCGAGAATCAGAAAGGATTGTGTGTTATTAAGTGTGTTATTAAGCTTTCTTTTGCGTCTGTCCTAAACCATTTCAGACGCTGTGTGAGGTTGCTGATGTTCGTAGGGCTAAACTGTGATATTCTGTTGTACATGGTGTGAAATTGTGGTTATAACTCAAGCACATTGGCTCTCAACCATTGAGTTTGCTGCATGCAAAACTGTGGTTTGATGATGTGTTATCTGTGGGTTAAAGGAATAGCTTTAAAAAAAGAAAAAAAAAAGAAAGAAAGTTCCTCATTTACTCACACCCTTGTGTTTTATTTTTATCTGTGAAACACAAAATGTGTTGTTTGGCAGAATGTCCAAGCCTCTCATTTCCATCTGATATAAGTGCACGGTGATCAGGCTTTGAACAGAGAAGAAAGAAAGAAAGAAATCTCAAATTCAGAACAAGCTTCTGAGGAAAAATTAGTCATGACTGTGAGAGACAAGTTTGGAATTGTGAGATCAAAAGTTGCAATTACTAATAATACTATTATAAGCATACAAGTCATATGAAACACTTTAATACATTTTTGTTCCCTTTTTGTGTGGCCTTCTATATAAATCAGCATACATTGTCATTGTATGGAAAACATGGTGAAATGGCTGCATGAACTTCTCTTGGTGACTCTTAGTCACACTGCGAACGCTCTCACAGCGGTTCCTTTTCTGGGAAAGAGTGTTTGGTTGTGATGTGTAAACACTGAGTGTTTGGTGAATGGTAAAAGGCTTTAACCTCTATACACACACACACACACACACATAAACACAGGCTTAATGATGAAATGTACAGGCCCAGACTGTGACATGTTTGTATTTGTATGTGTTTTGGTTTGAGAATGTGATCATTTGATCTTTCTTGTATAGCAAAGTTTATTCTGTAAAAGATACTGTGACTTTCAGACTCAGGTTATCTTGACTTTATCAAGAGTATCACCTGTTTGCAGGACAGATACGCTCACATCATAGCTGAACACTTTCTCACAGCTGAAAGCTTATCTGGTCTTGTCTTGAAGATACCACATTCAGTGTTGTTGTGATACACAATAGGTTTTGCTATTGAGATGCCATGCCATGTTGTAAGGCAAGATAGATTAAGTAGAAAAAAACGTTTTTATCTCCTTTATTATTAAATTTATTTGGCCCTTAACATGTTGTATTTTCTCTTTAAATATTATATTTATTTTATTTATTAATTTGTTTTTGTATTTCTGTTTATTATATTTATTTTTTTAAATAAATGATATTTTAAGGAAATTGCTTAATATTATATTTTAGGGAAAAAAGTACATATAATATCAAAGGAGCAAAAATAAATATAACATTTAAGAAGAAACAAATATATTAGGATAAAAATAAATATAATATACATTTTTAATAATATTTTAATATATTATAAATTAAACTTTAAGTTTTACATACATTTATTTTTTATTCTTTTAATATTTGATTTATTTCCTCTATAAATATGTCCTTAAATATTATAAATAAGTTCTTTTTTTTTTTTCTTGTTTGCTCTGTGCAGAATATAGTTGGAAATTCTTTCTTTAGTGAACAAATCTCCATTCCTTCATTTTTTTTTTTTCATAAGGCTACATTTCTATTAGTCATTCGAAATAAAATGAATCTCATCCGCAGACAGCACATGTTGTAAATCTCTTATAACCATGTTAGATAAACAAGTCCTGCTGTCAGGTTAATTACTGGGCTACTCTGTAAATGCTTACTATACCCTGAATTGGCTGTGTGTTGTCCCTGACTCAATCTAAGAGATGCATTTGGCAGGACGATCAGAGGCATTCTGGATGAGTCTAAACAGGCCAAAACATCTGAGGAATTCCCAGCACACCTTTCTGCCCATCAGATAGAGAGACGGAGGGATGGGGAGGGTGAGAGAGAAAGAGCTCATGGGAGAACGGCTGGATGCAGGAATGTTAAGTAAAGACTTGCACATTTATTCTCCTCTGCTTCTCTCATTGGAAGTACAGTAACTCTCATGTCACATGTTTTTATGGGTGATGCCTGCACGTATCTTCTCTGATTAGGCTTTGAATCCAGGCATGTCGTGACCAAGACTGTGTAGCATGTTATTTTTATTTAATTTTTTTTGCATGGATCCCATAGGGCTGTGCAAAAAATCGAATGCGATTTTCATGCGCATGTCATCAGTAAAGATGCTCCTGTGATTAGAAGTATATCTCCAGCACGTGTGTTCAGATCAGGGTTGCCAGGTTTTCACAACAAATCCTGCCCAGTTGCTTCTTAAAACTAGTCCAAAACTAGCCCAATCGCGTTTCCAGGAGGTTCCCCGATAAAAATTGCTTCCCGGGGTTAAAATATACATTTTTTGGAAGGGTTGCCTTGGTAAAATTCACATTTTAGTGGCTAAATATCACGTTATTTGTATTGGGGTTGCTTCAAACTGCGGAGATGAAGAACAATCGCAGACTTGGCAACACTGGTTCAGGTGGAGCGGCAGTTACTACACAGAGCCGTAGTCTACCGACAACTAACAAAATCGTTCTCAAAATCGCGATTTTAACATCGATGTTGTGTAGATTGTCAGTCAATTACGGCTCGGTGTAGTAAATGCCAACCAGTGTTGCCAATTCTGTTTTTGTTTTTCATATCCGCAGGTCACAGCGACCCCAATACAAATAACGTGATATTTAACCCCTAAAATGCGAATGTTACCAAGGCAACCCTGCTAAAAAACTTATATTTTAACCCCGGGAAGCAATTTTTATCGGGGAACCTCCTGTAAGCGCGATTGAACTAGTTTTGAGAAGCAGGATTTGTTGTGAAAACCTGGCAACCATGATCTGAACGCACGTGCTGGAGATATACTTCTAATTAAAGGAGCGTCTTTACTGATGAGATGTGCATGAAAATCCCATTCGATTTTTTGCACAGCCCTAGGATCCCATGGGTTGCAGGTGGTTTTGATTGAGATAGTTTGGGCCTGTGGTTTTGTTTTCTCTCAGATACACCTGTACATGGCAGCTGGAACAATAACTACTTCACATGCTCTTATATCTGTAATTTTATTTCTTATTTTTTGTTGTATGGTTTATTTATTATTTTATTTTCATATTTCTTATATAATTTAATTTCATATATATTTTTTTTTCTTCTATTTTATTAGTTTTTTTTATTCCGTTTGAATCATATTTTTTTCATTTATCTTTTTTATTTTTTATTTTATTTTATAATCTTTTACTATTTATTTTATATAATTTTTATTTTATTTTTATTTTTTAATTTAATTAAAATTATTATAACAACTTTTTAATAATTTTGTTATTTGTTAAAGAAAATGTCTAATAAGTCATTTAAGTACGATTTGAACCATGCTAATGCACTTCTATTAATACCAGCAAAGTTTTCTAGTCTTTTCAAGAGAATGTTGTGGTCAGTAGTGTCGAACGCAGCATACAATTCAATAGCTACTAACTAAACTAGACTAAAACTGTGTCTCTGTGTGTGTTCACTTCCTCCATACGACCACATATGTTTTGACTTCACATCTGTGTCATCAGCTGTGTTGATTCATCATTGGGTTATGGTTAATTTCAAGTTCATTTGACCACAAGTTACACAAATGTACTGTAGCCTGCAGCAGATTCGCCTCATGAGAAGGCTATCATTTTAGATTAAATGTGACTAATACTCTCAGGTTATTAATGAGATGGTCCGCTAGAATAAATAGCAGTTTGATAATGATACTGGACTGCTGCTCTCTCTTTCTGTCTGTCTGTTTGACTCCGAGCTGGTAATTGGTCCCACATGGCGTCTCTCTGACAGAATCATAATTAAAAAAAGCACACAGCCTTAAATATAGAGGAGCCAGAGGACACGATCTCCACCGAGGAACAGCACTTTCTCATCTCTTTCAGTCTCTTTAAGTAGCATTTAAGTAATTAACAGGACATTGTTTAATGTTTGCTCATTTAAAATGTCAAGTATAGTTTATTGTGATATAAATATCTAACAATATGTTTTTTTATTCTTAAGGGCATTATAATTAATAAAAATGATTGCTGGATATACACACACGCGCACACCCACATATATGGAAACATATAGGCAGCAATATAACTTTTGAAATGTAATATGCAAAATGGCGATGTATTTCTGTATTTAAATTTACAATTTCCCACACATGTGCAACGGTTACTGCAAAATGAAAACTATATAATTTACATTTGACAGTTCAGTTCTAATTTGTCAATTGAATACATATTTTAACGCTTTAAGTTGCAACATGTAAATGTATTACATTTACATTTATTCATTTAACTGACGCTTTTATCCAAAGCGACTTACAATTGCTATATATGTCAGAGGTCGCACGCCTCCGGAGCAACTCGGGGTTAAGTGTCTTGCTCATGGACACATTGGTGTCTCACAGTGGATTCGAACCCGGGTCTCCCACACCACGGACGTGTGTCTTATCCACTGCGCAGACCACATGGCCATCCAAATGGCCTTTACAAGATGCTTCACATTCACACTCACTCACACACTGACTGCGGTGTCAGCCATTCAAGGCTCCATCCAGCTCGTCGAGAGCAGCTGGGGTTAGGTGTCTTGCTCAAGGACACCTTGACACTTGGTCAGGTGGAGCCGGGGATTGAACCACCAACCTTCCGGTTTGTAGACAACCTTGAATTTCAAAATGCATTGTGAGCCGAAGGTATTGCAAAAAGCTTGCAAAGTGGTCATTTAAAATGTCTTTAATTTCTCTTAAATGCTTTGAAGTTTACACTTAAGATGTTTAAATTGCATGCAATGAATGTAAGCCCCCACCCTGTCAATCATTACATCAAGTCAGGGCTTTTGTTGCGTTGTCTGGGGTATTTTGAGAAAATTGGTAGCAAATGCACGATAATATAATGCATTCATTGTGAATAGAAGCATCAGTTTTTTTTATAAGCAGTTTCAAAACTCTGCTTCATGTCTGGTGTTGGTGTTTTCGTGGTATTTATCCTTGTCAGTCATTTCATTGCCTCACTATGTTTGCTCTGTTGTGATGGAAAAACAGATTGTGTCATTTCTTACAATACTCTTCCTCATTCTTGCAGGGTTGACATCAGTGTCACATGTCAAGAACAGAACACTCGAGAATTCTGAGTTATTAATGCTTTACTCCCTCAGATCTCTCAGGTTTTACAGCGTGGGATGTATTTCATCGGCTCTTCGTGGCAGGTTTAGTACTGGAGGCTCTTATTTTAGCGCGGGGGTCTTGGGTCTCCCTCCTTGGCTTGACCACCCTGGTGCTTTCAAACCTGAAGGTCAGGACTTCAGAATTGAGAACCCTATATTTCACTGTCATAATTGACCAACATCAGACTCTTTTGGTTTGATCTGTCTGTGTAGATTGAGTTTCCTGCAATTAAGATTGGAGTGAGTTGTCGGAGTCATTTTTAAGATCGGTTTCTCAGCTCAACTGGTTTATCTCTTCGGGTGCAGAAGGTGTTACCTGAACTTCCACTTTTTGGCAATAAAGGGACAAATGTATATATATATGAGAATGGAACTGAATGGATTATGAAATGGGTAATAATAAGGAGCCCTCAAGGCAAAGAGATAGCAGGTCTTGGTCCCTAGATTCATATTTCCGGCTGTGTTTACTCCTGCTAGACTCTAGAATCTAGATTTATTGACCTACAGCATATAAATATGCTGGATTGTGAAATGGCGTGTTAGAAAATAGTTTGGGCTTCTATTATTTATTTTTTTGCAATGCGTAATCACTGTTTTCCACCAATAATCCCAGTCCAATGAACGAGTCCTTCTTTTCCTACCACTGTCTGAATGTTTTATAGACGTTCGTGCTAGAGGAGGTTGGGTCAGGGTGAAGTTATGCTGCAGTTATATCTGCATCTGTGTATTTTAGTGTAACTTGTCAAAATATAAGTAACTCAAAGCAAACTGTTCTCCCTGGGACGTGGTCATTTTTTAGGAATGATTGAAAATCGCTTTATTGGGTATTTATTTGTAATGATGAAATGTTCAATTTAATTTATTTCATATTCTTTCAGTTGCATTAAATGGCTGATATCACAAAAAATATTATGTCACAAAATTTTGTTTAATTGTAACAGTTTACATCACCATAAATTTATTTGTGGTGTTTTATTTCGTCTTAATTGTAAAAAAAAAAAAAAAAATGACGTACAGTATTAGAAAGTTACAATAAGAAAGACATAACTAAACTAGTACTTACCAAGTGATTTAGGGACAGTCTATTTGTCTGTTTATTTAACAGAAGCAATTATAAAATACAGAAATAATTTCTTTATCGCTGTGACGTTAATACATTTTAAGTAGTACTGTACTGGATGTGTGGATATATTTACATACTGTAATACAGATAGACTCTTTATTTCGTGGCCAGGATATGAATCATCCTACCGTGCATCCCTACTTCAAAATTATTTTGCCAAAGCTAAAAATCATCATATTGTTTGGTTAAAAAGCTCCCTTAGCAAAATCATAAAGCTAACTAAAGGGTATTTTCAGATCTTTATTTTGTTTAAACGTTAACAACTTTCTCCTTCAATCCTACATATACGTTGGTAAAAATAATCTTGAGCCATGCATTTATAATAACTTGATCTTTTAGAAGGATATGCAGAGGTTTGTCTAAATCCAGGATTGCAAATTCTGCATTTCAGAAGGGTGGAAAACCTTTGAGATATTAAACATTCAGTGTGATTTTATTTTTATTATGAGTTAATTTCAAGGATATTTAAATTTTCTATTTCATTACCCTTTTATGAAAAGCACATTTGTAAGGATGTAACGATTAACTGCTAGCTGGTTGAAAATCAGTTATAATACGTGCCGATTCAAATCGGTTGAGATGCTAAACAAATCGCAATTCAATTAGGGATAGGAGTTATGCCTACCCTATGCCTGAAGGGAACTTACTGTCTTTAGAAAAGTTTAGATGGTATTTTTTTTTTTTCATCTTGCCTCTTTATAATGCATATTAAAGTTCATAAGTGCAGCGCTGCTTTGTTTACAGCGGAAACCAAGGAAACGCTATAAGTGCCACCTGCTGGCAGGGAGTGAATCTGCATCTCATTCAGCTCGTCTACAGCTTCTGTTACATGGAAATATTTTTTATCTATAGTTTCACAAAACGGAAGTCAAACCATTATGTTTTTGCTTCAGAATTTCGAAATTCTACATATGTTTGGATCATGATTAAAATGAAGTGATTCTAATTTTTGTCTAATTTTAAATGGAAAGAGCACAGACAAAGCCTTATTTTGTTTATATGTATAGATTTATTTTATTTGTATTACTTATTTATTTGATTTGGGGCTTGTTTTTAGCCAAAGCGACTACAAATGAGGACAATATAAGCAATCAAAACCAACAAAAGAGTAATAATATGCAAGTGCTATATTAGTATATAATTATAGCTATATTTCAGTTTCACAAAGAAATGTACAGCATTTTGTCAAAGCAATAATAAAAGGACACATTTAATTCATAATTTGTTATATATATCACTTTGTAAAAAAAAAAAAAAAAAACTGAATTGAATTGTGAGTTGAGTGAATCGTTACATCCCTACACCTTTGATTAGCTAGATCAAGATACCATTATAATGGCCTACATTTTTGACCATGTGGGCCATAGCAGGGTTTCTGCAGGTCTTAAAAAGTCTTAATTTGCCCTTCCACAAATTAAGGCCTTAAAGGGTTTTAAATTGAAACAGAAAGCCTTAAATTCATAGTCATGACATTAAATGTTGCATGCACCAAAAAAAAAAAAAACTCATTTCATTTTGATCTGATTCATTTTGAATTTTTTTTTTTTATTTGAGTTGATGAATGTTCAACTTTGGGTAAAATGCAGCGTACATCATTGTCACTTTTTGGTCAGCTAACCAATCACAGTGGAGAAGGGGCGGGACTAATACCACATCGACCAACCGTTACGCCCTGCTTGTACTACAACTGAACAACAATGGAGAAGATAATTTATAAGCTTTGAAGTTTTGCTGATATAAGACATTTACATTTAGAGACCATACTCACGTACTGTGTTCCATTTTTTTTTCATAAATTTTCTTTGTTGGTCTTGAAACCCTGAATAGTGTTTCATGACGACCGATCCTTATTGACCTGATTTTTACAGAAAATCATAACTGATTTAGGGTGAACTGTCCTTCTTTTGAAGCTGAGCAGAGATCGTCTGATGCCTGTTCAGTGATGAAAGATGTTTAAATCAGCCACATCCTGCATCATCTTTCGAAGGAATAACGGTCCTTTGCTCGCTCTTGCAGGCTTTCCAGAATAACTTTCTTCCTAGATAACGTCTAGGAATGTTTAGCCCTGTAGTGTTTTTTTGTAGACCTTAAAACGTGGTCATATATGGGTTTGCATAGTGTCTATAGCTTGTAAACCAAACCCCTTGAGAGAAAGCGTTATCTAGCGAACTGACGGCTGTATACATAATTGAGCCTAGAGGAATGTTTGAATGCTTTGGAATGGGAACTACCCTTCCTTTCCTCATCCCACTCCAGACTTTTCCGGATCCTGTGCTTGATTCCTTCGGGTGCGGTTCCTTTTTTTGTTCCACAATGGACGGAGAAACTTCATTACTTTTAGCAGTTGAGGAGATTGAGAAGGTTTTATGGGAATTCGACATGAAGGATTTCATACCAGAATTTGGACTGGCCCAAGAGCCGATGTCTGAGACCGATATATACGCTTTTCCAGAGAATACGTCACCTGATTCAAGAAATTTGGCACCTGTTTCAGCTTCGGTATCAACTGACCTAGAAGAAATGTTAGAAAAAGAGGTGATTTCTGATTTAGCTGCTGAATCCGTCTTTGTTTCGGCTTTAGAAATCAATTCAGATTCAGTCGCTCCATCTGTAGAAGTGTCCTCATTAACATCCGCTCCTGACCCACATTCAGCCCCAGATTCAGCTCCATTTGAGGCGTCAGACACACACACTGCTCTGGGAACTGAAAAAGCACATGCTGGAGAGTCATTGACAGGTTCTATTGTTCAGTCGGCCGGCACGTCTGATTCAGACGGGACGTACATGATCCCAGACCCGGATTGGGTGAAAGGGGGAGGTAGGATTGGCTCTTTTTGTCCTGTTACTGTGCAGTTAAGTTAATGTATGTATTTATTTCCCAAAATCTCTGTTCGCACACATACGTTTGCAGATATGTGTGGGGTTTCATGTGGACTGTATCATTTTTGAGTTTTGGACACAAGTTAGCCTACCTGAGTACTCAGAAATAACAGATGGCTGATTGTGAAAATGCAATAATTATACGATCAGAATCGTTATTATATTAATTTTTTATTAAAACCTTCAGATATTTCATATCAGTTCAATATCAGCGGTTTAGATTTTTTGATTAGTGTATTAGTGCATCATATACAGTGGATAGGAAAAAAAGAAGAAGAAATGCAGTTATTCTTCCATTTTTTTTATTCATATTTGTCATTATTCATATACTGCAGCAACTTGTATCCTAATTTGGCAGCAGACAGCCAATGTGTCAAAAAAAAAATGTTTTATATATATGTATATATATATATATAGTGCATGTATGAACTGTGTTTTTGTGGCTTTTATGATTTATAATATTATTTATTATTTATAATTATATTTATAATTTATATATTTTATATATTTTAATTCGCTTATGTTTATCAGAAGATAATACTCGTCATAGAAACCTGAAAAATGAGGACATTTAAATTTTTTTAGTTTGCAACCATGCAAATCTTAAAAACATGGAAGTGATTTCTGAAGTGTATCTATGTTTCAGTGACTAGAATTTTTTTTTTTTTTTTGCGGAGTCTCTAAGTGGTATTTTAAAAATTCTTACATCCTTACATAAACAATTTGATAATTTTTTTATGTATGATATATATATATATATATATATATATATATATATATATATATATATATATATATATACATACAAGACATAAAACCTTTTTTGTCAAATGATTTATGATGCTTAATTCTTAAAGGGATAGTTCACGCTAAAAATGACAGTTCTGTCATCATTTATTCACTTTCAAGTTTTTTCCAAACCTTTACCAAACTGATGGTGCCCTTTGACTTCCATAGTATTTTTTATCTATGTGAGTCAATGGCCACCGTCAACAGTTTGGTTACCCGCTTTCTTCAAAATATCATTTTTTTTATGTTCAACAGAAGAAAGAAACTGTTTTAGAACAACTTGAGGGTGAGTAAATAGTAACAGATTGTTATTTTTAGATTAACTATACCTTAAATTGAGATGGATTGCTAATATCAATGAAATGGATCTAAACAGAGAAACAACAGAGACGATTGGAGAGAGAGGGAGAGAGAGAGAGAAATATGGGTTAATGTTTCCTTAGCCACTCCCTCATCAGGCCGAGTGCTGAACAAACAGTCAAGATACGAGCAGATTCAAGTCTCAAAGTCTTCCGGTCCTTGCTGTTGTAAATAATATTCACATTTATTTGGCAAATGGTATAACTGTAGTATCACTGACCGAGTCATTTAGCAAGTTAATCTGTTGGTCTAATGGTAGCAGCGTCTCTCTCTCTCTCTCGCTTGACCAGATTGGTGACCTGTACAGAGCTGCAGGCAGGTTATATACCGCAGCATTTTTAGTACGTGGTCTGCGGAGGGGAAGTTAAAGTTAGCACCTGTTGAAAAACAGCCGCTCGCCCTCCCTTGCCTCGGATGACTCCACAGTCCCTGCTACTGAACGCAGAAGAGTCTCCGATACTTGTCCCGTCTCAAAGTGCTCCGTTTTCCCTTTCTTCTCTCTTCTCCTCTTCTGTCTAGATGGTTCTGTCTCTCTTTGATATTCCATCCTTTTCCTATCTGTTTTTTTCCACTCCTTGCCGTAGCTCCTCCCGTCTGAGATAAAGTGCGAAGGTAAGGACTCGGAGCTCAGCAGGGTGTTTCTGTCTGTCCCAACACACTGTAAGTAACCAGCTTCACTCCGTTCCTGTTCTTTGTATTCACTTGGTTGTTCCTTTGGGATTGTGGCTTCATGTGTTTGTGGCTGTAATGGTGATTTTGGGGATCGGCTGTTGTTGACGGTTGATATTGTGTGATTTAACAAAGTGTTGTGATTGTGTGGACTGACCAACGTTTACCTGCTTACAGAGGTTGATTGTTGAGTTTGATGTTTTTACTCGTCTTGTGTGAGTCTCTGGACTATAACATGTATGGTTCTAGATAAACCGAACTCCTAACATCTAAATTAATATCACGTGTCTACACTAGGCGTGAGTGGCATGTCGAAGTACATCAAAACTTACAATCAAATCATCACTGACAATCAATGCCTTATTTGACACAAACTCTATATTATTCATGTACTGCACAGAAACTCTAGCTACTTTATTCTTCCCATTTGTCAGATTTTTTTATTTATATCTGAATTAATTGTTCCGTGTTTTGTGCATTATATATTTATACACTGATTTTTTTTCGGAATTATGTTAATATATTTATAAATTAATATACATACTTTGAATATTATTATTTTTTAATTCTTGAATTCACTCCCTCTGAAATTGATAAAATATTTTATCAATTAATTTTGTTATATTTATGAATTAATTTCATCTGGAATTTAATCAGATTTATTTATTTATTAATTTACTGTGCATTATTATATATTTATTAATTTGCTCTGACATTTTTGCATTATATATTTATGAATTTATTTGCTTCTGCGTTATATATTTTTTAATTAATATCCTCTGAATATTAAATGTAATATTTATGAATAATTTACTCTAGATTTTGATACATTTCTGAATTTATTTTCTCTAAATTATATACATTATATGAATTCACTTGCTCAGAATTTTATGAGTTAAATGCTTGTAAATAATTTTTTTCTGAGTTGAATTTTATGCATTTTATATTTATAAATTAATTTGCTCTGAATTGTGTTAGTTATGTAATTATGAATTAATATGCTTTAAACTTTATATGTTTTCTATTTGAATATCCTAGGAGCATGATATTTCTGTCTGACTTTTATTCTAAACTTTTTCACACATTATCAATAAAATATGACATCAATCACTTCCTGTATGGATGTGGTGTGACACACTTGGTAGCAAAGATGATGATGCAACTGTGCTCTAAAGGTGCCTTATCTTAGAAGAAGTTGCTAAGTGAAGGACTTTTAAACCAGAGATGTATTGACAGTCACTTTTAGAGCATGTTTTACAAGTTTACCTGATTGTGTTAAGTGCTTTCAGTTCTATTCCTGAGCTTATGGCTTTTGAATGTTGATTTTATGTGTGCATTATGAGGTTTGTCCATTTATGCACATGCATTTTGCGCTGAATCTTACTTCCTGCTGAATCTATGCTGTAGGCATGCTGTTTCAGAGCAGTCTTTACACAAGAGGTTGTCGCTCCCGCCACACCCCGTATGAGTGAAGCCTGTAGTGATTTCACAATCCTGATCATGTGATTCAGGAATTATCCCTCCGATCCAGCTGTGAGAGCCATGTTTTGAACAGCCTTTACAGAGTCAAGTTGAAACAGGGTTATTCAGGAGCAACCTTTTTGATTTCTCATAGATTTATGGTGTTTCTTGCACAAAACCACCCCAGGGAACCTGAATCTGAAGCAAACAGCTGAATACTTGAGGTTATGGATTTAAACAGCCTTATAGGCTTCAGAATTTTTTTGTTGTTGGTTAAAGGTCTCTTGTGAAATCTGTATCATCCACCATACAGAAGTTTGGTGAATAGTAAAAAAAAAAAAAAAAAAAAATGCATTGTCAGTTTTATCTAAAGCTACATTTAGATTGATTTTTAATCGCTCTTTAATACCAGTTGTTACTCGAATCCGGTGTGGCATTAAATAAACATCCAACTCTGAGAATCAAACCATTATTTTGATTCTCTTGTTCTTTTAGATGCTCTTCTTGCGGATTTGGAGTCCACAACCTCCCACATTTCCAAACAAGCTGTTTTTCTGCCAGAAGAGACGCCATATTCTTACCCCAAGAGAAAGGACTCGTATCAGGACGTGTCCTCCCCACCTCCACTAACCTCTCCTCCTGCTCAAACACTGAATGGATCTTGGGTAGAAAAGCCAGAATCAAAGCACTCATCAACCCAGGTAAAATGCACCATCACTTCCTGAAGCGTTTCTTTATCCCCTAGAGCTTTTCTGCTGGTCTTTATATGAGGCTGCTGGTTATCCTTTAACCTTATGACAAATAGCAGAAGCCATCCTGTTCCACATTCAGTCTGTTGTGCCCTCGAGCAAAGCACTTCATCTTCGGTCGCTCCAGAGACTTGTGCCATTTAACCAGGTTCAGCATTTCAAGGTTTCCTGAATGGGGCCATATTATACATATTTGTAGCAGTTAAGTTCGCTTAAAATGTTAATCAAGCATTCTTGGACTAAAAACGGTCATAATTTAGTTTTTTGCAATGGTTCTCCACTCTCTCAGTGACTCTTGAGAAATAATCTGGCTGTTTTTGCAGCTGTACCTTTAAGAGGATTCGATTAGGTGATCTGAGGACGGCTGTGAGAAGCCGAAACACGATGGCTAACAATTTTATAATGAAATAGCCCGGTTTATAAAAGGTTTTTAAATTTTAACCAGGTGACTGCCTTTGGAGTATTATATTGTTGCATTGATTTGTATTATGTCTGTTATAATTAACAGATCAGTTTGGATTAAGTTTTGTCGATATTAAATCTTCAGTGTTATGCAAATATAGGTCTTTATATGTATTTGTTATTAAATGTTTGGCGCTAGACATCAGATCTTTTTGATAGCTTTCATAAAGGTGATGTTTATTTGTTTAAATGCATGTCAAAATAAAGGAATTATTAAAAGCATAGTTCAGTCCCACATGATTTCACTTTTTTAACAATTCTCATGCAACACTTATTATACAAAGCTAAAAAAATAAATAAAAGAAATCCATTAACGTTTTGGAAAGACCGCTTTAAGCATTGCCTTGTTTTACCGTTAAACAAATTTTTTTCTCTTTCTTTTTTGGTAATATTTCCCCCATTTTTGCTTTAGTGCCTTAAAGTAAATCAACTTTATTTTTTCTTTCCTCAAGTCTTTTAGCTCGGCTCCGAAAAGTGCCAGTCCTCGTGTGTCACAATCCGAAGCAGAGCACGTCTATAGTTTCCCGAACAAGCAGAAGACTACTGACCCCCCCGCCGCCGTCATGAGCTCGTCACTGGGCAGTAACCTGTCAGAGCTGGACCGTCTGCTGCTGGAGCTCAACGCCGTACAGCACAGCACACCCTCCTTCCCTACTGAAGGTTAATGGGTTGTTTAACATCAATTCAACATTTTCACACTATGTCAAACACATCCAATAGATGTTTTTCCATGTTGTGTTGCACAGAGGCCTACCAACCCAAACCAGCCAGCAACACCCAGCGCTATGTCCCAGAAAACGGCGTCTCATCAGTAGTGAAAGCACCTCCTCCCAAGTTAGAGAAACCCAAACGCAGTGCACCCGGACGGGGGATAGAGGAAGTCAGACCCAGTGTGGAGAGCCTGCTAAATGAGTTGGAAAGCTCTGTTCCAGCCCCTGCGTAAGCACACTGCTGAAAACATTCATTTCTATATTTGTATATATATATATATATATATATATATATATATCTACATCTATCTATCTATCTATATCTATATATATAGACATATAGATATAGATAGATATATTTGTGTGCATTACCAGTCAGCAGTGTCTTTTTTTAATGTTTTTAAAAATAAGTATTTTTGCTCTCCAAGGCTGCATTTATCAAAAGTAAAAACCGTCATTTCGTGAAAAAATTATTACAATTTAAAGGAACTGTTTTCTACTAAAATGTAATTTATTCCTGTGATCAAAGCTGAATTTCCAAATAAATGCAGCCTTGTTGAACACGTCTTACAAAAACATTAAACATCTGAATTATCCCAAACTTTTGACTGGTAGCGTTTTACCACTTTTTAGTAAATAAATTTGAAAGGTAAAATATTTTATTGATATTTCTTCTCTTAATTTGAGAAAATAGTCCTATGTTTTAATTTATTTTGAGTTTAAATACAACTTTGGATACTTGATTTTCATTGTGGTCTTTTGGACACTCTAGTGTGCAAATGAGTAGAAAAGTTGTGATCAAGTGAAGATTCCTATCTGTGGTTTAGGCCTTTTCTTACATCCCATTTTTAAATGTGAAACATTTACAGAGCCGCCCATCAGGACCAGTGGTTCCTGAGTCGAGGGAAGTTCAGGAAGAGACTCCTGCCCAGCAACAGGCCAGAATCTCTGCCTCCTCAGCGACACGAGAACTTGATGAACTCATGGCTTCACTGTCTGACTTCAAAGTTCAGAGCAATGTAAGTTTTAGAGAAAGTGAGATAAATAACAGTGCTATTCTTCATGTTTCCTATAATTTTCCACTTTGCATTTGCATTACCACACAATAGTAAATTAGTATAAATTAAGTCACACTGATGGAATCGTATATGTGTTTAAAAATCGAAGTGATTAATTAGCAAAATTATTTTGTAGTGCTTATATTCTTATTTATTGGAATATAATCTGTCTTCTGTCAGTTTTAATGAGTTTTCATTGGATTTTCCTTTTTAATGTATTGCAGGGGTATCAGCTACAGTATGTTGTGATTTATTATATGCATGTCTATAAGTGTTGATAATGATAATCCGATCAATCAAGGCTTTTAAAATGAATAAAAGTATATGCCTTAATGAGCGCATGCTCTCATGGGTCAAATATGAAGGTCTTGTTAGAATATCTGTCATGGACACGAGCCGCACTGCGGTCGAAAAGAGAGAATCTGGAATGTTGTGGTTGTGGGTGTCATGTTATATCTGGGAATTCTGGTGATTATATTTGCCTGCAGGTTGGTAAACCAACTTATACTTTGTTACATTGACTAAATAAGCCAAACTTGTTGAGGTATTACATAACGCATTGCATTAGGCCACTGGGTTTTATGCTCTTTTTGTCAATTCATCAGTCTTTCTACTCAAACGCTTTCCTCCTTTTCTTTTTATTGTTGTTGTCTTGCTGTTTATTGTCTAGTCTGGCTCTCTGTCAGTTAAGGAGGACTCGTTATCCACTAAAGAGTCAGAACTTTCCAATATTGTGGTGACTGAGAACCTCACAGTCCCTTCTGTCCCAGTCCCAGAATCAGAGGTATCTGACCGCAGCGCTCCTCCCCACTCTTCCCCTAATTGCTCACCACTTTACTGGAACTCCACATTGTTGAGGAATCTTCAACCGCTGCTCCAGAGTCCAACTCCACGGTGCTCTACACTTCCTCCAAGAACCATTCGGAGAAACTACTGGTAGTTTCTAAACACAAAGAGTACAGCACCTGTGTCTCTTTCATCACCTGAACCATCTGCAAAAACTTCAAGCCTTCTGACATCAAGTTTACATACACGTGAAGTCAGTTCACCCAAGACTGTCGATCCGAAAACCTCAAGTTCAGATTCGGTCACCCAAAGTAGTCCACCTGTGGTACCAAAGGCCTCCTCACCAGCTAGGACTCCAGGGATTCTAGACCAGTGGCTAAAAGCCCCCAGTCCACTCAGGTGATCAAGAGCTCAAATCGAATTGTTTTGATGTGAAAATTCCTAGTCCTGTAACAGTTGCTAAACCTCTAGTCCAGTCGTGTACGAAAGAGCCCATGCCCAGTTACAAGCTTGTTAGAGCAAGCGAAAGTCCAGTCCCTGGAGTCCTTTGCCAAGAGCCCCAAGTCCCCAGCCAGGCGATTACTAGCAAGAGGTCCAGTGCCAAACTACCATTACACTGCCGCCTCCATCCAGTTTCAAACCTAACATTAACTCCGAACCCTTCCAAAGAGAAACCTGAAGAGCTTTGAACCGGGCATGTTTGGGAATAAGCCTTCCTGTGCCCCAAGCATCTCTGGAAGGAAAGCCCTGAGACAAGCTGTTGATGTCCAGGTCTTACCTCCCACCAGAGCAAGGTGAAGTTAGGGTGGAAGGAAGCTCCTGCCTCATCAGGGTGAATGATGACTGATGTTTACCTGGAGGGCACTTACTCGTCACTTGACTCCACAGGATGGCACTAAAGGTGTCACTTGGATGGACGACTCCCTAAACCCACATCGTTACCTGGGGAGGTAGATGTTTCGCTGGACCTTCCACTTCTCCAGCCATCGGCAGTTGAAAGGATCTCCGCTTCTGGACAAGTATGAGGCGCACCAACTCTGTCAGACTGTCTCCAGTTTGCACCCTAAATTTAGCGAGCATGGGCGAAAAGCATGCTGAACCACATACGGCTGTTTATGTTTTCTCAAATACATGAGCCTGATCCTTGGGACAAGGGGCCTGTTGATACCCAATATGAACCTTTCCATCCTGCTTGGATAGACCCGCACCACCATTAGCAAGTTAAATATGCCTCTCAAAAACCTGATACACATATGCAAACATCACATGGTGCTCCTAAAATTGGAGGGATAGTCATTTAATTGGTTTTCTGTTGCATTGCTTTGCATCGTGTGTTTTTGGAAAGGTGGAGAATTCAGTAATCCAAAGTATGTGTGGTGCATGCAGTGGATAATATTCTGTGAAAGGAGTCTTTGCGATGTTCAAATGCATGCCCTGACGTTTCCTCATCAAGGTGTATGGTGCTAAATGGACAACAAGGCTAGGCTTGCTTGTTTCTTTGCAGTTCTGTAGTGGAGTTTCGTTGTGCAGTTGCATTCCATCTTCACTTCTTCTGCATTTCTTCAGGGCACTTGATGCAAGAGATTGTTTTGCCAATTTACAAGTTACTGATTCCATAGTGCCAATAGTTTTGCATGATGAAAATGATTCGCAAGTTGCTAAAGTTGATGTGTGAAATCTAATGAATTAAGTTATTTCTTGATGCATTAAAAATATGCATTGATCTTGAAATATAACTTTTAAATCATATGTTGTGTGTTTGCCAGTAACATTTAAAAAGCTACTTATTTTCTGATTTAAGTAATGTTACAATATCTGGGCAATGTCTGTTCCATCCGAACATTTATTTAAACATTAGAAGTGCATCTAAAA